>NW_015388219.1:54183-157405 GCF_001527695.2 Protobothrops mucrosquamatus | reverse complement strand
AATAATAATAATAATAATAATAATAATAATAAAAAGTTGGAAGGGACCTTGGAGGTCATCTAGTCCAACCCCCTGCTCAGGCAGGAAACCCTATACCATTTCAGACAAATGGCTGTCCAGTCTCTTCTTAAAAACTTCCAGTGTTGGAGTATTCACCACTTCTGGAGGCAGGTTGTTCCACTGGTTAATTGTTCTAACTCTCAGGAAGTTTCTCCTTAGTTCTAGGTCGCTTCTCTCCTTGATTAGTTTCCATCCGTTGCTTCTTGTCCTGCCCTCAGGTGCCTTGGAAAATAGCTTGACTCCCTCTTCTTTGTGGCAGCCCCTGAGATTTTGGAACACTGCTATCATGTCCCCCCTCGTCCTTCTTTTCATTAAACTAGACATACCCAATTCCAGCAGCCTTTCCTTATATGCTTTAGCCTCCAGTCCCCTAATCATCTTTGTTGCTCTTCTCTGTACTCTTTCTAGAGTCTCAACATCTTTTTTACATCGTGGTGACCAAAACTGGATGCAGTATTCCAAATGTGGCATTACCAAGGCATTGTAAAGTGGTATTACCACTTCATGTGATCTTGATTCTATCCCTCTATTAATGCAGCCTAGCACTGTGTTGGCCTTTTGGCAGCTGCAGCACACTGCTGGCTCATATTTAAGTGATTGTCCACTAGGACTCCGAGGTCCCTCTCACAGTTACTACTGTTGAGCAAGGTACCCCCTATACTATACCTGTACATTTGGTTTTTCTTGCCTAAATGTAGAACCTTACTTTTTTCACCATTGAATTTCATTTTGTTAGATAGCACCCAGTGTTCAAGTCTGTCCAGATCCTCCTGTATCCGAGGAATTTGGCAGGCATGTCCAGTTGGGGAGAACCAGTTTGGCGTAGTAGTTAAGGTAGTAGAGTAAAAATCTGTGAGTTGTAGTCTCATCTTAGGCAGGAAGCCAGTTAGCTGACCTCAGGCCAGTCACTTTCTCACAGCCCTAAGAAAAATATGGTCAACCACTTCTGAAACACCTTGCCAAGAAAACTGCAAGGACCCCAAATTGAAATTAGTGTGCCCTCAGTTGTCTTTATCATGATCCCTCATGTTCAGGAAATGGGAATGAAAGTGATATTAAAAGGACCTCAAGATGATTTTTCCAAACATCCCCCCCTAAGTTCTTCCCATTTGCATCACTGGTTGCTGGTCTTGGGAGAGAGCAGATATCCTTAAAGAGATTCCATATGGAATAGATTCATCCTGGGTCATTCTTTTCTTTAATCTAAGCAATAGACATATGCTTATCATTTGCTTATCTGTTCTTTGTTAACCAAAAGAACATCCTTTTAGGGCCCTCAACCTATTGTTCAGGCTAAGAGATCTGTTTTGCTGACTGGCTCTCTCTTTTCTCTTTGAAGCATTTTATCAGACTCTCTTTTGTTAGTCTTGACTGCAACTTTTGTTCCCTATTTTCCCAAGGTTAATCTAACCTTTGCTTTGGGCCAACATTTCTTATAAAATGAGAAGTAAATTCCACCTTTCTGTCTTGCTCTAACCTCCCCTCTTGTCTCTTCTCTTTATCCATAGCTGAAGTCACTCAAGGAAAAATTCAGAAAGAGCCAAGTATGGATAGTAATAACTCATTGTGTAGAAATGCCAACAGAACTGGGGCTGTGGCAAGACCCAAGGTCATAATAGGAGAAAACATTGAAGAAGATTCAAATGAACTTTATCTTTCTGACTCTTTTTCTGACTCTCTCTGTCAATATTGAATAACCATGAAGTTGTTCCATAACTCACTGTTAAGCACCAGGAAATATACTGCTCACAAAAATAAAGGGAACATTTTACCATGGAACTGAAGGGGTTTGCGTTCCCTTTATTTTTGTGAGCAGTATATATTTAGAGGGCTACTAAAATTGTCTCAAAATGTTAATTGGAAGAGGTATAAATCACCTTAATCCAAAAAGTTAATAGCCATAGAATACTTACCTACTAGGACTGGAACTTTAGGGAGAAGAAGGTATTTATTTCACTTTAGATATATGCACATAAAATTTATCATCTCTTTGGGAAAGGTCAAATTAAGGAATAAACAATTCACAGATTACTGGATTACTCTATTGTTATAGATATAATAACAGAATCTTGACCATTGAAATTCTGCCAAGTATCCTTTTAATTCTAAAGAAAATCAAAGTGGGATTATCTTGAGTTTCTTTCTCACCCCTTCTTCTTTCCCAGGATTGTCACTTACTTCATGGGATTCTTTCATTCCTTGGATTATCTGCATACACTTCTACAAAATTGCATTCTTAAAATTTGTGGGCGGGGGCTTCCTAAATGCATAGCTTCTTTACTACCACTGTTTCTGTAGTTTTGTTAAAAACTTTATTTTTAATTCTGAAAAGCTGCTTTTGATTGCCTGGGAAGGACAAGCATGACATCTGTCATTGACCCATTAAAGTAGATACCTCTTTTTCCAAGACCACACAGCTGGAGCAGCTGGTATAAAATGCTGCTAAATGGCATTGCATAATTAATGAGTCATAGATAAGTGGTACATTCATGCTCCTATACTTCCCCTCTTCCTTTTGGGAACTGAATCTGAAGCCTTGCTCGTTCCTAAATCATCATATTTTTTTAGAAGTACAAGAAAGCATATCAACCTTTGACGTTCCTAGAATTCTTTTTAGCATTTTTTCAAATTATTACTTTTTAAAATAATCCTTTCCTAACATGGCCCTCTTCAGTTTCATGGGGACTAGAATTTTCATCACCCCCATGCTGGCTAAGGAACTAATGGGCTTGGATTAATTCATTAGCAGTCACCAGATTGTGAATGGTGTTTCATTTTATTTTTGTTTTTAATACGTAATCAAGCTTACAAAAAGGTAGTTTAATTAGTACAGATTTTAAAATATACAGAGTGGGTAAAATTAACACTACTTACACACATTTGGAAATGCAATCAATTTTTGCCTCTGCCAAGAATAAACTAGGGAGGGGAGAATGGGAATGACACAATCTGACCTTAATATGTGTAGTTCTCCAAACTTGCACTGTAGATACGTATATTTTTCAATATTCCTCTCTGAGCTGAAATCATGTCATTTATATGCAAATGAGACCACATTCTGCAGCTGTATCTTCTCTCCTGAAGCTATGGGAATTATTTGCACTTAATAATATCTCATAAATAGATTTTTGGCTTTAAACAGGTGGGGGAGTAGCAAATTGATCATATCAATTTTCAGTTGCAAGTTTCTTTTCATATTTTGAAGCTAGGCATCTTTTAATAGAAAGTTTCACAGTTACAAGTAAATCACAATTTCATTTACACAAACAAAAGCTTTCTCCCATGTATGTATTATTTTACCATCAATAAGAAGGAGGCTTTTTAAAAAAAAAAATAACACAAAACATAATTCTAAATGTTGTAATGTTTGATATTTTATAAAATGAACCATCCTCCTAGAAAGGCATAAAAGACCACTATCTTCTAAATAGCCTGGATAGTGACCTTTAAGAGTTTTTGAATTTTTCTATTGCATGGCTTTCTTGCCTGAAGAATTATATATGTTACTTGTACTAAACTCTTTGAGTTGTTCAAGTAGGGACTGCTAGGAACCAGGAATGGTAAATGGATGCATTAAAGAAATCTTTCTCCAAAAAATGACATTTTCAAGGTGTGGGAAGTCAGCCCCCCAGAGAAGGAAATATTAAAAGGGCAGAAAAATATATTTCCTCAAAGGATCTTAAAGAGACAGAAAAGCATGCCAAGTTTTTCTTGATAGCCCCAGGTCTCCCTCCCCCAAGCAGAAGCCAGCTCTGTACAAATGCAGATGTAAACCATCAGGAAGATTGAAGCTAGGAGACAAAGACACCTAAAATCTGCATACCTCACCCAAACTCTAAGAGTCATTAGCTGGAGACCCAGGGAAGCAAGATATGACCTTTGGGACATAATAGGATTAACCCATCACCATCAGAATACCAGAAAAGCACACTCAGACTCAGGTCAAAGTTCATGCCACAGGAACAACTCCAAACAAAAGGCTCCAGAGGGTATAAAAACACACTCCCTACATGTGCTCAACCCTTTTTTTTCTCTCTTTTCTGCGAGACCCATCTTTCTGTCTGGCTCTTCTCTTCAATAAACTGCAACCTTCTTTCTAAAGCAGTCGCCATGTTTATTCCCAGCTTGGACTGAGCCACGATGAAGACTTTCCTTCCAACAAGGGAACACAATACTATTGTGGGGCCAGTT
Organism: Protobothrops mucrosquamatus; assembly: GCF_001527695.2. Taxonomy (NCBI): domain Eukaryota; kingdom Metazoa; phylum Chordata; class Lepidosauria; order Squamata; family Viperidae; genus Protobothrops; species Protobothrops mucrosquamatus. Next base: position 153,154 of record NW_015388219.1, on the reverse strand, counting down.
TTGCAGATGGATATTTTTTTTTGATTATTGTCCAGACACATTTATTGTTTATTTATTAACTTACTTATCCATTTGTATACCACCCAGAGTCATTTTAGAGGGAGATGGATGGTCTCTAAATACGATCATAAACAAACAAATAGATAAATAAATTTAGGTACCACCCATCTCACTGCATAGCTGACTCAGGAATTCTGGGAGTTGAAGTCCATGAGCCAAGGTTGCCTACCCCTGACCTACAGTAGGAAAATGCTATGATATTGATTCCTTGTCTGTGTTGGCATTTGGAACCCTCACTTCTAGAGACATTCAGAACAGGTGGCTGCGCTCTGGGAAGAGGAGCGCTCTGGTTTGAAATTTATTTTATTTATTAGGTTTTTTTAATCCTGTCTTTATTACTTTTATAAGTGATTCCAGGCAGCGAACATACCTAATCCTCCTTCCTCCTCCTATTTTCCCCACAAAAACAACCCTGTAGGAACTGAGAGAGAATGATTTGCCCAAAGTCACCCAGCCAGCTTTCATGCCTGAGGCCAGGCTAGAACAAACAGTATCCTGGTTTCTAGGCCAGCATCTTAATAACCACTAACCAAACTCCAAATCAAAGATGCCTCATTATTCAATTATTTCCCTTTGCTACAGAATATGTCTTCACCAAGGGACAGTATGCTGGTATTGTACATCTTACCCTATAAATCAGTGATGGCAAACCTTTTAGAGACCGAATGCCCCAAAATTGCCCCCCTGCCCCCATTCCTCCTCTCACCCTGCCTGCTCTGCCCCTGCCTGCCCCCTGCCCCGCCCACCCACAGGGCCACGCGCCGCCTCCATGGCCTGCTGCAGCAGATCACTTAGGCAGCCCTGCAGCGCCATGTCAGCCATGCCCTCCATCCACACCCCGCAGCATCATCTGCATGCTATGGGGCGCTATGTCCCTGCTACCCGGCTACGTCCTTGGCTGCGCTGCTCCATGTGTGCCGTGCCCGGGGGCGATTCTCCTCCAGGGGGACTGCTGGTGAGGGGGGCCATGGGGGAGGTGGGGCTGTGGTGACGGCACACGTGCCCACAGAGAGGGCTCCGAGTGCCGCCTCTGGCACGCGTGCCATAGGTTCGCCACCACTGCTATAAATCATGACCTACAACTATCATGGCTAGTGTTGAATGAAAAATCTTCATCAGGGTCCAGTCCAAGCCGGAAATAAACAAAATGGAGACTGCTTTAGAAAGAAGGTTGTGATTTATTGAAGAGAAGAACCACAAAGACATGAGGCTCTGGAGCAGCTGACCACATGTAGTTCGGAGTGGTGGGGGTTTTTATACCTTCTGGGGCTTTTGTGTTTGGAGTTCCTGTTTCTGTGGCATGAACTTTGGCCTGAGCTTTTGAGTGTGCCCTTTTTGGTATTGGTGGGTTAATCCTTTTATATCCCAAAGGTCATATCCTGCTTCTTTGGGGCTGTGACTGATGGCTTACTTCCTGTGTTGGATTTCATGGGCGAGGGGTGGCTGGTTCTAATTCTATCACTCTGCTATGGTTATCTATCAGTTTTGCTGCAAGGGATTTCAAAAGATCCTGTCTTGAATGGGCTTCTGCCTGGTAGTATTTGTTCATGAATGGGGCCTCAGACTTTCTGAATGGGATTATCAAATCTTCATTTCTACAGACCTGACCTCTGCCTGGGGCTATTAAGAAAAACTGGGCCTGCTTTTCTGCCTTTAAGACCTTTATAATATTCCCCAAAATATTTCTTTCTCGGGGGGGAGGGCGATGCTGTCCTCCCACACTAGTTACACTTATTTTACAACAAATCCAAACAAAGAAGATTCATCTCCTTCAGGATGATTGCTTCCCAATGAGCCAGCAGAAGGATAGAAAACACCCAAATTCTACAGGGAAAGTGAACAGAAAGGGTCAATGGGAGTTTGCCAGGGCAATGAGCTAAAGGCAGTGGTGGGATTCAGTCGGTTCGCACCACTTTGGCAGAACCGGTAGCTAATTTTCTGTTGCCCAGTCCCAGAATGGACCTCCGGAAGCGGCATCCACACAGAGAACCGGTTGTTCACATATTTGAATCCCACCACTGTCTAAATGTAGTCTTTAACCAATTTTCCCTTTTAAATCAAGAGGTTAATCTGAAAGCCTGAGCATAAAGGGAATAAAGAAAATATAAGGCTACCACTAGCAATGCCTCTAGGGACAAATGAAAAGGAACAGATAGAAAGAAGTCTGCAGATCTTGTGGGATGTTTATATCACTGCCTGACAATAAGGCAGTGTTATTTGCAGCAAGTACAGTCTTGTGGCAGTCCTTGAAGCAAATGGCCCCATTTCAGGTGACAAAGAATTTGTCACATCAAATAAGATTTTATAGCAGAAGCAGGCAAAGAGCACACTTTCTGCAAAGAAGACAAGTGAATAAAGGAGTAACCCTACTGGTTGAGAATAAAAACTAGAAATAAGAGACATTAGAAGAGGTCTCTGTTTCCCTGCAATTCAGAAAGTATCCAGAGACTCACAGAAGAAATGGGTCTGAACCTTCCGGGGAAGTAAAGACATTAAAGGAGCAGCTATGTTCTGCAATAAGACAGAAGTATTGTCTTATCTTCACTTCAACAAAAAGCTAAAATTAGATCCAAATTGGTCCTTTTCTCACTTTACTCAGAAATATTGGAGTAGCTGATACCTCACTATTCCAAGGCTTTGAAACAAATGTGTGCCAGCAGGTGTGTGAAATGTATTGTCTACCAAAAGCAAGAATGTGACAGAACAACTTTCAACATTTATTTATTTATTTATTTATTTAATACGATTTAGAGCAGGGCTTTTCCACCTTTTCACCCATTGTACCACTTTTAGGATATGGCAACATCCGAGTACCACCAGTCGCCTAGCAAGGTGTCAAAAACTTGAGAAAGTACAGGTAGTCCTCAACTTACAACAGTTCGCTTAGTGACTGTTCGAAGTTACAATGGCACTGAAAAAAGTGCCCCCCAAGCCACAGCCGAGCAAGACGCCTGCCTGGCGGTGCTTTTCCTCCTGTCTGAGGTTTTCATTGTTGTGAGCATTTCTGTTGAGGATTGGCAGCAGGGGTGGGGGGTGTTTGGTTTTTATTTCCCCGTCTGCTGGGTGGTTGCAGCAGGTTTTGGTCACTTCACATGACCCTGGGACACTGTGACTGTCATAAATATGAATCAGTTGCCAAGCATCTGAATGTAAATCACAAGACCCTGGAGATGCTGCAACATTCCAGCTGATCGGCGCTTCTTCTGGGCTCAGCAGAAGCGCCAGGATCAGCACCAAGCTCCAGCTGGAGCCTGGCGCTCATCCTGGCACTTCCGCTGAGCCCTGACAGCCCTGCAGCTCCAGCCATCTCTCGCTCAGGCTTGTGCGGTGCTGCCACTTGTTCAGCTCATTCCCCTCCCCCGCTACCACTTTTCTAGGATGGTCGCGTACCACCTTCCAGGTGCCAATGTACCACAGGTGGTACCCGTACCACTGGTTGAAAAGCCCTGATTTAGAGGCTGCCTGACTTCAGGCCACTTTGGGTGGCTTACAAAAAGTAGAAATGTATCAAGTCCATTGAAGGCCATTTTTTCCTGCTAATTCACGCTAATTCACAAGGAAGCTATAAATATATCACGAAGACTTAAAAGATTTTGTAAGGAAGTATAACATTCTGGAAGTTTGGATGATGTTTTCATCCGTTCTTGAAGTCTATGGAAAGAGATGAGAAAGGGAAGCAAGAAATTGACTTTAAGTACCATGGGAGGAGAATTTTGGTCTCTGGAATCATAACTAGAATGATCTAGATCAGTGTTTCTCAACCTTGGCAACTTTGAGAGGTGTGAATTTCAACTCCCAGAATTCCCCAACCAGTGCGGTGGCAAATTGGATTAGGGGAAGTTTTAAACTATGGGATCGGAGAATTAAAAAAATAAATTACTGAACAGAGTTTGCCATAAAGACTTATGAGCTGCTAAAAGAATTAGGATGTAACAGTCAGGTTTTTAGAACTAATTGTAAAATAGTAATGAATATCAAGCAACAGATATAATTACTTTTCATTATTCAACATTTACTTTGGACCTAATCAAATATAATGGAAAGCACTTTGCTGGCTATTTTATGTTTCTATTTTGAACTATTTCATTTCAAAATAAACTACAAAATATAAAACTGCATCTTGCTCTTAAAACAATGTGCCTCCATACTACTGAGCTTATCTGATGTGTGATATTGTATGCTCTGATGTGTTACTGGAAACATGTCTAAGCAGTAAAAGCAAAAGTATTTTTCTGGCAATTCCTTTGAGGCCCTTTTTTTCAGAGAAGGGAGTTTTTTTAAAAAAAATGTTTCCCTTTCATGTCCAGGTGCAGATTCTGTCAAACTCACTTTATAATTCAAATCAATACACCTGGTAAGACAAACCAAACATATAATGGTGCTGAAATAAAATTAAAAACAGGTAGCAACATGTACAGTAGTTTATTACCAAACTCAAACCAGTATGATGGCAAATGTGACTCTTGTTATATTGAATTTTCCTTTGTTTACCTTGTTATAAGAAAAATATAGTTGTGATGCAAATTGTATAGACTCTTCTATTGAATAACAGCTTTAGCATTCTACTATATCATGGGGGTGGGTGAGATATCTCATTTCTTTCCTTTCTGAATAAGGAATGCCATATAGTGTTACATTTTAGTTCAAGAAATACGTGATACTAATGATTTACCGTAAGTAAGCATCTTCACTTGGAGTAATTTCTGTAGCAGCTAGATCATTGTCCCATATGAGTTCCATGTAACTCTAGTAAAACTTTGTTTCAGCAATCATCTTTTAGAGAAACTATAAAGGTACAGGAGTCCTTGGCTTTCAACCATTTGTTTACTGACCATTCAAAGTAGCACTGAAAAAAAAAGACTTATGACAGTTTTTCACACTTACGACCATTGTAACATCCCCATGGTCATGTGATCAAAATTTGGATGCTTGACAACTGACTCATATTTATGATGGTTGCAGTGTCCCAGGATCATGTAATCACTTTTTGTGACCTTCTGACAAGCAAAGTCAATGGGGAAGCCAGATTCACATTACAACCGTTTTACTAACTTAACAACTGCAGTGATTCACTTAACATCTGTGGCAAGAAAGGTTGTAAAATGGGGAAAAATTCATTTAACAACTGTCTTGCTTAGCAATGGAAATTTTGGGCTCAATTGTGGTCGTAAGTTGAGGTCTACCTGTAGGCACTCAAACTTCCAAAATTTCTCTCATGGCTTTAAAACAGGGCACCCCAAAGTGGTCAATATCAACCTCCAAGCTTCAATGGGACTATCTAAGGCAGGGATAGAGAACCTTGGCTCTTTTATGACTTGTGGACTTCAACTCCCAGAATTCCTGAGTCAGCATGGCTGGTTCAGGAATTCTGGGAGTTGAAGTCCACGAGTCATAAAAGAGCCAAGGTTCCTTGCCCCTGATCTAAGGAAATGATTATTTTTACTATGATTATTGTTTTTGGTAGCTATATTATACTTAGTTAAAGAAGGATTTATTAAATTATTTTTCTATAATAAATGATTGGAGATTGATGAACAAGCTGAAACTTTATCAAGGGGTCAATGAGCTGAAGAGTTTGGGGATGCCTACTTTAAAAGTCACAGACCATGCATGACCTTGGCATCCTTCCCTATCCCACTCCTTCAAGAGTCATGGAAACTTCCACTACTGCAAAATTACATGCGGGTATAACCTGACAGTTCTGTTTCTTTTGCTTTCCTGACTAAAACAGACTTATCTGGTAAAGGTTACAAGCAGTGCTTTTTTTCTAAAAAAAAAAAAAAAAAGGTGCCGGAACTCACACACGTCATACAACCCGCCTTGCCTACCCTACAAGGTTCCATCCAAAAAAGGTGCCGGAACTCCGTTCTGGGCGTTCTATGACAAAAAAAGCCCTGGGTACAAGTATGCAGTAGAGTCAACTAGGTTGCTGATAAGGGTGTAAACAGAGCAACTAACAAGCATATGCAAGGTGGACATTGTCATGTGTCTGATTAACAAAACACTTAAAAGGACTTTCAGGCATATTTTTTCCTAAAAGCATTTATTAAGGTTACAGAGACGTCAGTACAGCATGGTGGAAATGCTTAGGTCTGGCTTCTTTTCCGTTACGCATATACATTCTAAGCATTTCCCCCCCTTATTTTGGGGTCATGGTTCACATCTTCCAATCAACTTGGAAGATGTGATTTACTTCCGGTTTCTTTTTCCCGGGCTATCCTTATTCTCCTCCCTTTTTCCCTGTTGCCTGGTTTAACTATAAAAATACCAGACAGTCCTGCATATTGTCAAAGCAAGAATATACAGTATTTGCAGCGTTGACAGACATTTCTTTTTTAACTTCTAATCTGGAGGTTTAGGGCAGTGTTATCCTGCAGTTTTCCACAGTATATTATTCCTAATGTTGTTCATTTCTGATGAAACCTTAATGCAATAAAAAATGAACCACCAGAATAGGGCTTACAGTATGAAACCATCTCACATGTTACTATAAGAACAAGTTGAGGTTGGGCCAAAGTATGTTCCTGGAAATTAGGAAGCTAATATGGAAAATGTTCTGGATGCTGCCTCATGTTCTCCATTGTCCTAAGAAATGCTGGTATGGTTTCAGAGAGATCTTGGGGTTTTCCCTGTGGATTTGGTGGGTAGTTTAGCTGAGGCTTTGGGACACATTTCCTCTATGTGGCCACTCCCTATGTGCCAATCCAGGATGCCTCTTGGTTTATTGGAAAGCTCTTGGAAATGAAGCACAAGAAGAAACACTAAGCACCATTGGAGAAAATTTGAAGCAAATCTGACCAGACAGGTAAGAACCCACATTAGGGATTACCTTGTAATGATAAGGGCAATGAAACATTAATGTGTTTCTGCCATTATTATATCCGTTGATAGCCGTCCCTATTGGGTAAGGAGGGCTCTCTGGAATATCTGCTGAGCCACCATGAAGACTATTTACCCTATCTAGTGGATGGAAGTCATTCAAATCTACTCCAACTTAGACAGGGCAGGGCAAGCTGAGGTACATGAGGCACAATCTGGGGCTGTTCACAATCTGGGGATAAAATTGAGTGGGTGACTCCTGAGAAGGGGACAGGACTCTCTGTAATGTCAGCACAACCAGCTATTTTGCTTATTAGATTGAACCTCTTCAAGGTCATGAAAGCTGCCAGGAAAGTCAGCTGCAGTTGGGTCCATGCTGTGCTGTCAAATCTCTTTACAAAAAGGGAGTGACGCTTCTTGCCTTGAAAGTGGAGATGGTGTACCCTTTCTCAAGAATCTATTCTTGGACCTAACTATTGTCAATAAAATGTAAACCATTATATTTATTTTTGAAAATATCAATCATTATCATCCTCAAATTCAGTTGTCCCAAAAGTTGCTTTTTTAATTGAAAGTTAATAGCAAACCCTGTATGTTGAACAGGGGCAGAAACCTGGCAGCTTCACTAGGCAGGCCCAAGGTCGAAAGATACTGTATAATTGGGTATCATCAATGTACTGATGACACTGAACTGTAAGATGGTGGATGGCCTTGCCCAACGGTAAGATGGTGGATAGCCTTGCCCAACATGTAGATGTTGAAGAGGAGGGTAGAGAGAGTAAAACCCTGTGGCACCCCATAAAGGAGCCTATTGATCAATCTCTCTCCCCTGACTACATTTTATGATTCTCCTCAATGTAGTTGTTGAATATGCCCAAGGAAGAACTGTCTCAAATTAAATCCTGTTAAAATTAGCAGAATACAGGGGAACAAAAGGGCAGAGATTGTGGGAGATAGGCAAGTGAGGGTTGTTGAAGTGCACCCATTGTTGGAGTTGGGCAATGTAAACATTTAATTAAACATTAAACAAACGTTTGAGAACATATTGAAACAGTTATCAAAAAGATTCCCCTGAAATTGATTTCTGGGGGAGGTTAGACTCTAAAAGAAACATGAATCCAGCCAAAATTAATTAGTGGAGAAAACAATATTTTTTTTTGTTTGGCACAACACAGATTTTATACTTCTGTAGATTTCATATTTATTATAAGACATTCTTAACAAGAAATGTAGTTACTAGAGATGTAGTGGAAATTGTTTGTTAAAAGTTTTATTGGACACAGTCTATCAGAAATATGTTCTATCATTCATAACTTCAAAACTTGCTGATGGATTTCACTCTTATCCTGTGGTTGAATATGGAAATTAAAGCCTCTTAAAATAAAAAGCACAGTGTAAAGTATATTGCAAAAAGAACTGAAGCTGTTCCCTAAGGTATGAAAGACAGATTATTGATGAGCAGCATATGAAAATTGAAGGCAGTATTACATAAAGAAAAAAAGTTGTAAGAAGAAACTTCAAATTTATCTTTTGAACATTAATCACTTTTAAGACTGAAATAAAAACATTAATAACTACTAATCCCACCCTTGGGCAAAATTTAATTTGAGAAGCAAAAGAAAGTAACCCAGAGAGTAATTTTTTTCCATGGTGCTATCTGATATAAAATCTACCCAAAATGTAAGATGGGAGGATAATATTCCATTCATTTCATCTAAGAGTCAGACTGATAATCCTCATATATCTACTAAGAATTAAACCCCACTTATGCCATTGGATTTTCTCCCGGGTAGATAAGTAAACAGTAGGACTAAATCTGTTTATATTGATCAATTGTTTCCAGTATGATGGTGGAATGCTCTAGTAAGCTGCAAATCATTTTAACATCTAATTTTGAGATGAGAGCCACAGATGACTGAAGAGGAAAGCAAGTAATAGGTATGACTGAAGAAAGAACAAAGATTTGAGTCTAATATATACCAGTCGCCACACCAAAATTAAAAAAGACTTGTTTCTTTGGCTATTTTCATTACTGTATTAGTTTCTGAGAACTTGGATCTTTTAAAACTCAAACAATTTAATTAATCAATTTCTATTGATTGCCCTTAAGTTTCTGCATACAACCTGAACACATAGTAAGATTCAGTGAATGACAATGGAATATTTACAAACATTTGAGCAAAACTTCTTAGAGCTATACATTTCTGTTTTTATGATTGACATATATATAAACATAAATGGCCAAAGATCACTGTATGTGCTGCCTTTTGTTCTTTAGTATAATTTTTTCTTTAAGTAGAACCCATGGGCTCCTCCAAAGAAGCTCCGATATTGGGGAAAGTTTTTTTAGAGGTCACCAGAATTGCATGCAGAAGGAACAGCTGAGAAACATACATACAATTACAGTATGCTCATGGTTTTTTTTATAAACACCATTTTATTCTATGTGGTAATATCCTAATGTCCAATTAAAATATATATTTTGCATTATTCTGAGTTTATTTCTCCAATTAAGATGCAAATATATTAGACAGATTGAATCCAAAGATTTTATTCTGTTCATGAAAGAAGGGTTCTGCTTATGGGGGGGGGGTTGTTTCGTTTTATTCATAGAAAACTGTTTTCTATGACAAAAAAAAACCCCATTCATGAAAATATTTGGATCCAACGCATTCTTACCCTTGCTGAATAAAACCCAATTTGAGATAATAGTATTTAAAACTACAAAGAGTTGGCAATACACTCACAAACACACACTTAATTTTAAAATGCAAAGTTAATACAAGTAATTGACAGATATAAAAATCTGGAAAAAAAGTATTTTTTCCAGTAATAATTTAAGAATAAAGCTATTGTGGTGTAGTGGTTAAAGGTGCTGAGTTAGAGGTCTTGAGGCCATGAGTTCTAGTCCTGCCTTAGGTTTAAAGCCAACTGGACAGCCTTGGGCTAGTCCCACTCTCTCTCGGTCCTAAAAAGAATGCAAAGGCAAGTTGCTTCTGAAATCTTGCCAAGAAAACTGCGGGGATTTGTCTAAGCAGCCACTAGTTGTCGACACTGACCAAAGGAAAGAAAACAATAAAAAAAATAATAAAAAGTAGTTCACAAAGATATTTATTTAAGAGATATATTTAGCAAAGATAATATTATTTTCCAGAATAAAACTGTAAAATTCAAAATTCAAAAATAGTATATTTTGAATACAATCTTATCTAATGAAACACTTTGACATTTAAATAATATTACAAATTAAGTATATGAATAAGTAAATATATAGTGTTTTGGTAATTACGGTATTATCCATATAGCAATATTGACTATCAATGAATTATTATAAACCGAAAAAGTAGAAAATTCTCATCCTCAAAATTAAGATTGATTCTTCTCCACTGATAAAATATTATCTTTATGAACATTAGAAAAGGCCATCAAATATGCCAAGAAAAGGCTTAATATCACCATCGTCCTCAAGCTGTTGCCTAGGATAAAAAAAAAAATCACAAAGAATATATTATTTGTACTATATAAACCTTACAAAAATTACTATGTTTAACATAATATGGAAGAGCTGTTAAACCAAAATATTGTACTAAAGTATAAATATAGGCAGGATGTGCAAATCGAAAGAGAATTTACTCCTGGAAACCACTATATAATTTCAGAATGACAATGGTCCTGATATTGATCTGGACGAGGAACAAAGTGTTCCAGGGTTTTCTAGAATATTTCATTCCTAAAGCAATGAGTTTTGCACAACCCTAATTATTTGTATGTCTTGTCTTATGTCAATAATGAGCATTCTGAAGGGTATACAGAGAACAGTCAAATATCCATTAATTCAGTCAGGAAGAAAACGTTTAGAATCTATATCTATAGATTCTATATTTTGGAGCATACAGACACATAGCACTGTGTACTGCAATAGACAATCTTCTGTGTTTATGGTTTTACTGTTGTCTGAAATAAAGAAACTAGTTGAGTTGTGTCTATATACAGTTCCAGAGAGTTCAGATTTGCAGCCATACGTGGGAGAAGTCTGAGATATATAGTAGGAAGGTAAAAAAAAAAGTTGGTTAGTTGTGAGTTTATGACCGTTGAAATACATGTTCAGAAATCATTATGCAAATTTCAGTTTGGTGATTCTATTAAAATGTTTCTTAATACCTAAGATCAGCCCCCTTTGTCATATTTCTGCTGGTAATAAAAAAGTCTCCCTTTCCATCAATTTGGTAAGATCTCAAGGCTGTTTCTGAGTTTGCAGTTAATTGTGCCATTTTCAGATTTTCTGGTGGATTATATTCTTCTTGAAGTCTAAACTGTAACACAAAACCCCACCAAAACAAGTAGATATATTTAGCATCATATGATGAACAATTTACTTCTATATTACATAATTTTACACAATTGAGTCTTAAATAAAAACTTAAGGCCTAATATTATAACAGGGTGATTCTATGCCATATTGTAAAGAGGATATTTCTCAAGGGTCCAAGTATCAAGAGTGACATTAAATTCAGAAATATTTCCCAGTGTATTTCTCTTTACCACAATACAAATATCAAATAAACAATGAAGTCACAACTGATCTTTTCCCCTAGATATCTTCCCTGTAAAATACCCTAGTTCAGTGATGGTGAACCTTTTAGAGACCGAGTGCCCAAAACCTGCCCCCCCGCCCCATCCACGCTCTGCTCCCCACTCCACTCCCACTCTGCGCTCCGCCTCGCCCAGCACATGGCCTGCCGCAGCACATTGCCCAGGGGGCCCAGCAGTGCCATGGTGGCCATGCCCTCTGCCTGCGCCCCGCAGCACCAACTGCGCACGATGGGGCACGAGGGCAGAGTCTTGTCCCTGCTGCCTGGCTGCCATGTCCTTGGCTGCGCTGCTCTACGCGGGCCACGCTCGGGGGCAACTCCCCACTGGGAGGGCTGCTGGTGAGGAGGGAGCCATGGGGGGAACCGGGGCTGGGGCAATGGTACGCGTGCCCACAGAGAGGGCTCTGAGTGCCACCTCTGGCACGCGTGCCATAGGTTCGCCATCACTGCCCTAGTTAAACTTAAAATTGATAATTCCTTAGCAAAAAAGAAAACTATGTAGGAGAAGCTGAGGAGGTAGGGCCCGAGTAGATACTTAAGGCACTGTGGGCCACATTGGTCCCATGGATTGGCACCTTGCTATTCATAATATAGTAAATCAACTACAGAGCTAACTAGTGAAAAAAAATAAAGATAGCAAAACAAAATGTGGCCCCCTACTTCCCAAACTTGTAGATATGACCAGGACCAGACCCATTTCACCACTGTACTTAATTCCATCACAGCCATAAACGAGCATCCCTGCCTTCAGAGAGAGCTCCCCGTTCCATTCTATCTAACCAAAGAACAGAAGCTTCACTCACTGCTTATGCTATAACCTAAGGACAGCCTTAATAAAGAATTGCAATAAAATAACTAGGTAATTAAGGTATCATCCTTAATCAAAGTCAGGCAGTTGATTAGCATCTCCTTAACAATGAACTTCCGCAGTGCCGCTGCCTCTTCTGAAAGTGGCGCTTTTGCCTAACGACAGAAATGTCCCAGGCACACAGTCAAGGACCTGCTGAATTTCCCCAATATTTACCAACAAATTCAAATCTTAGGATTTTCTTCCGGTAGCCCTCAACTTCTATAAAACTCTTTGCTTTCCTATTGGTTGGCGTTCCACTTTCTTGTAAAACCAGGGCCTAGCAATCATTGAATAAATGTTTGGTTATTTCTACTCATTGTGGAACCCCTTTCTTTCTTCTGAATTTTTCACAACAGCAACAATCTTCCAGAAAATGTTACCAAATCAACTGCTGTTTCTGTCTCAGTCATGTACACAGACAAACGTCAGAAAAATTTAACAGATACAATTGGTAATAAACATAATAAAAACTAGGCATGTTCTCAATATACATTTAGCACAATATTAGACCAGCAAGATTATCAGATTTGAGTATCATCACTTACAATATTTTGATTTCCACAGTCTGTAAATAATTTGCTACTGGATGGAGGAGTCAGTGAGGGAGAGTAAGAATTTTGCAGGTAGATATCAGGTTTTGTGTTATCTATGGAATAACTAAAAAAAAACCCAGAACCCAAAACAAAATTAAATACTGTGAAATAAAAGATTATTGTATAAGATTTTAAAAATGAGTTATGTAACATTTTGAAGCATTTTCACTCTAGACATACAAGAAGGTGCATAGCAAGTGTAACAACTCTTATTCTTGTGAACCAGAAGTACTAAAATGTTCTACAGAACAGCCCTTTGAAAATAATGAACATATATTCCTGTGAAAAAGCAGACTGTTAGAGAGGGCCAGAAGACAAGTGGGGTAGTGTATCCCTGGGAGATTTACATTTGGAAGTCTTTGTATATGCAAACATAACTGAAAATATATAAGTAGAGGTAGTCCTCGACTTACAACAGTTCATTTAATGACTGTTTGAAGTTGCAACAGCACTGAAAAAAGTGACTTATGACCCTTTATCACAGTTATGACTGTTGCAGCATCTCCATGGTCATGTAATCAAAATTCAAAATTCAGATGCTTGGCAACTGACTCATATTTATTGCAACCATCATAAATATGAGTCAGTTGCCAAGCATCTGAATTTTGAATTTTGATTACATGACCATGGAGATGCTTGAGGACATGTGACTTTCTGACAAGCAAAGTCAATGGGAAGACCAGATTTACTTAACAACCATGTTACTATCTTAACAACTACAGTGGTTCACTTAACAACTGTGGCAAGAAAGGTCATAAAATGGAGCAAAACTCACTTTATTATTATTTTATTATTTATTATTATTATTTATCAAATTTATACCCCTCCCTTCTCCTAACGGACTCAGGGCGGCTTACAGCCAGTTAAAACAGATAACTAATACAATAATACTAATTTTAAAATATGATTAAAATGAAATATTCATTATTGGCCGTTTCTTTTTAAAATTATTTTAAAAACCAAATTAAAATACCCCTTAGGCCAGTCCGGCTAGCTGAAATAGCCACAAAATGTTGGGCTCAGTTGTGGTCATAACCTGCAGTTATTTTACTACATTTATAGATACCTTTTAAAAGGTACCCCAGGAGGTTTATTCTGAGTATTTTGGCAAAATGATGAGTTTTTTCTCAAATTCTGCATGCACATGTTTCTGGATTCCAGCGGAGAAGATTCTAAAACATAAAAATAATGCCAAACATCTTGCAAATAGTAGCCAAAGATATCTGACATTGATCTGATATATTTAGCATTTTAGTACTATAATAAAATCTTGGCTGATTTTGAAAAAAAAAGAAGGATTGGTCCTTGATTGATAAAAAAAAACCCAAATAGCTGTAGACTAAATAAGTAAAAAGTAATCCTGTAAAAAGGCAGTGGAAAGCCACTTCTGCATTTTAATACAGTCACAGGAGTTAAACTCAGCAAAACAGAATCTTTATCAAAACAAAATCTAATCAATCATACAGCTTGCTTATTTGTGGTTTAAATCTATCATCTTCCTTCGTGATATACTGCAAACTACATTTTTCTTTTTAATGTCCTGCTTGTCTATATTCCTAAAGTCAATACATGGAAAGATCAGATATGACAATTAAGTGTATTTGGCTCTAGTTTTCCAAATTATTAAGGAATTATCCGGGCATGCCACAATGGGTATGCTATGTTATGTTTTAGAAACTGTATTCTATTATTTTATTTATCCCTTTTTATATAATAAAAATAATATTTGAGCCACTTGTTAAAAACATTTTTTGCACTGTTTTTGTGGCTGGAGAAGTTTTTTTTTTCTTTTTTAGCTGAAACTAATAATGCAGATTTTATATACAAAATATTAGTACATAGTTTAAACTAAAATTAGATACTACATTTAATTTTTACCTGGATCTTTTAACTTCTGAATATTAGCAGTAAAAGGGTTGCCATGTACAAAACTCCCATCATCATAATCATTCCAAATTTCATTTCCTAATTCAAAATTTATATTCAAAGTTTCAGAAAACAAAGAGATGCTTTTATCTGCATCAGTCAAGTTGCTCATTGAAGATTCTTCAAGACTTTTGTTTGAGCTCATTATCGGGTTATTGTTTTCCTCAGACTGCTTGATAGCAAAGAAACCTAAAATTCGGCATAACAATAATATTCAAATGCAATTTTTTACATTATTAAAATAATACGTTTATCCAATTTAAACAAAAAGACAAGTGAACCCACAACACCATTTTTGGAAGCAAGTATTTAATAGGGAGCAGATATTTATTTATAAAATGTGCATTGGATTGCATTCATTTTTACAAGCTTTTCTAATTATTATATACTGATCTGAAACATTCATATTCAGATACTTATGACACTGTCTTGGACAGTACTTGTATAATTTTGTGTCAAAATCTACAAAATAAGAATAGTCTGGGATAATTAAGATAACCCAGTTATTCCTTTATGTTACTATATA
This sequence comes from Protobothrops mucrosquamatus, assembly GCF_001527695.2. Lineage (NCBI taxonomy): Eukaryota > Metazoa > Chordata > Lepidosauria > Squamata > Viperidae > Protobothrops > Protobothrops mucrosquamatus. The sequence continues at coordinate 137,788 of NW_015388219.1, read as the reverse complement.
ATGAAGTAGCATGATATTCCCCAATACTTAGTGGAATTAATTTATATTATTGAAACTACAGGAATTAAAAGCATTGAACTGTGACTAAATTGTGGCCAAGTAAAATAAATGTTAGAATCGTTAGAAATGTACCATTCATTTTGCGAACTTCAGGTTCCAGTTGAAATCTTTGAGAAACATCAGAACTGTAGATGTCTTCTGCTAAAGGGGATCTTGGATGTTGTACATGCTCTAATCTTTAGAAAAATGAAAAATGAATTAGCCTTTTAGCCTCATAAAGCCTTGTAGCTGTTGTCATTAGTTTGGTCTTCTTTATGTATAATTTTAATCCAAGTTTTTAACTGTGCTCTTTGATATTCACTACCAGAGCTTGCAGATCCTTTGCATTTTCAGCTTTCCAAGTTGGGTCATCAGCATACAGCAGTTTACTGATGTTTCTTCTTCCAGTTTTAAAACCATTCTTATCTTCTTCAAAGTCCTACTTCTCTTAATGTATACAATATTCATGAGGGCTGGATAAGATATGGATTGGAATGTAGATTGACCTCTTAGCTATTATGTCGTTCTCCAGATTTGCTGGTGTAGCTTGGTTAGAACCTTGACTGATTCTTATCTTCCTTGCCATATTTCTGATTTCATCAGTTCCTGTAGCCTTCCTACTAAGTAAAATGTGCCAATACCTATTGATTCTATGAGTGCTGCTCTAACTTCACCTTCTAGTACAAGAGACTCTAGTAGAAGTAGGTATCTTGGATATTGAATTTCTGCTGTATATATTTTCAATATACTCCTTCCATCTTTGTTCTTCTTTGAATCAATTACTATCTGCCATTGGCATCCTTTAGCATACCAATTCGAGGTGGGAATCTCCTTATGAGGTCAAAGATGCCTTTGCCATTATCACTAAAGTGATCTTGCATTTCCAGCATCTTCCTGTATTGGTACTGCCCAATTATAAGTGCCTACTTGCTTTAGCTGGGCAACTTGCAGAATCTTTATGCCTTGTGTTTTTTAGCCCTTCCTCTGACAAACACCTCCTGTTGTGTGTGTGTGTGTCTGTGTGTGTGGTTAGGAATGTTCACTTTAAATCTAGATGATATACAGTATAGTCATAACTAACGCAGGGCTTCATCTTGGCATGCCCCTTAATTTCTTCCAGATATTGAACTTCAGTATACAGTAATTTAGCAACACTCTCAGATTATATTGTTTCCTAGTAAATCAACGGAATCACAACCTGCATACTATTTGTTCAAGTTATTCTGTATTCATTTTCCAAGCATGTTTTAATGCCCTTCCCTCTGCAGTTATGGATGGCACATATAAAGGAATCCCTTGTGTTTCAGGTGAAACTGAAACACTAAAACATGTTTTTCTAAGATGTAAATTCTATGCAGAACTGTGTTGTCAATTAATTCACTTTCTGGAAATGCTGCCTTGCCCCCAGATCAAGGTTATCTAGATGTTTTCTTAAATCACAGACATTCTAAAATCACTGTTTTAACATTCAAATGTTGTGCTGTAGTGATAAAGCTATGTCATATCCAGATTTGTTATTAAAGTACATCATGTATTAAACTGTTACATTATTATATTTTGGGATTGTATCAGATTTGTTCTAATTTATGTCTTACTAATCTTGAACCTTAATAAAGAAAGACAATGATGATAGATGACTCTTACTATTACTATAGTACCTTGGCAATGCTGGAAGAAAAGCTTTTGGAATATAACTAAATTGTTTAAGATCAACTTTTTGAGATTTATTTGACATCTGCATCTAAAATGTAGAAAAAGATTATTATTATTATTATAATAATATATACGGACACATATACTTGTTTCCTGTATAGAAAATGAGATACCATAACTAATAAAATCTATATATGAACATTATGTTTCATACTTGATATGTTTTTATATAGTAGAAAATAGCACTTTGGGTATGTAGTAGAGAAAGAGAGAGATCTACTTATCTATGGGTCACCTGTTATTCTCTCTCAGACTTAGATCTGGAAGCTGAAAAATATCTTGCTACCAACATGTACTAAACCAACATAGTAGATAACAGGGCATAACCTTCAGTGAAAATGGCTTTACATGGGAATGGATTGATCTGGAATGTTGATAGAGATTTTAGTGAATAGCAGCTTTGAATTATGCAAAGACCTCATCAAACAGAGGGTGGCTATAAATCTATTTATAGTTTATTATTATAGTGTATTATAGAAATATAATGTATTATATTTCATTTACTATCATGTTGTAATCGTTTTACGGTAAGAGAAAATTCCTACAAAAAGGAAGAATAGTTTGAAATCTGTACATTTGTTTAAGTTTAGCAAAGGGGAAGAATAGATGGCGATCCCATAGAAATAAAAAAGATTGCACTGTAAAATTTTAAGAGCAGAGCACAGAATTCATCCCCAAACCCTGCTTAGTTGGCAGGCAAGAAACACTGTCAAACTTTTGTCTGCAAAAAGTAGCACAAGGTACAATATTCAATCTTGATTTGCGATTCAATCCAACAATCGTATTCAAATTAGCCACTAATGCTTGAAGAAATCACATATGCCCAAATGCATATAACTTTTTCATTTCAAAGCTACCTCCTGTGGAATACTGGTGTCAGCTTCTACCCTACACTGATTCCAAATAAATTGTCTAGAAGATTATAAAACATTTATTTCCCAATAGTTTTTCTGGAATAATTTGTACTATCACCTTAATCTTTTTTGTAGGCATTTTTAATGTTAATATAATGTTCTGCCTCTTTTCCTATTTTACAGAAAATATCCAACATTAGATATTATATTTCACTAACTAAAATGCTCTTAATTGCAAATATAGCTATTTTTGTTTAAAAAGGGCACACATATTCTTCCAGATTCATATACCTTTAGTCGCTTGACTGGGGGAATGGCAGATTCAGCATTCCGGTTTCTTAAGTCAGTAAGATATGAAGAAAAAACTGACTCATTCTTCATGTTCGATTTCTCTGAAACTCCAATTTTACCTTAAAAATGTAATATATATTTTCATTTTATATTTAAATTTTATTTTTGTTACAGAAAACTAGAAATAAAAGAAAAATAGTTTATAGAAATTTTAAATAAACTCTTGTATGGCAACAGCCAGCCACTTCTATAATTGCACGTACCAATTATTTCTAAATAATTCTTAAATCCATTTTTAATGAAAAAACAAAAACCCAGAAGCAGTGAGGAATATGGTTTAGGTTTTTTATTAAAATGGGACATTTTTGAGTAAAATGCAATGATGATCTGTTCATTTTTATTGACTTTTGGTCTGTTTTTTATTTTACTCTTCCAGATGGATATTTTTAAAAATTGTTTGTGGGTTTGGGCTGTGTATTGTACGGCATCAAGAGTCATTAGGGAGTCAAGCAGTATTCAAATTGAATAAATAAATATTGAGGCAATGCCGTAACATTCACAGAATAAGGCAGATTAATTTAAAATCTTAGCTCAAAAAAACCCCACAAATAAACCCCAAACCAACAACCCTTTTCTGAATATATAGCAGCTTAGACCATCAATATTTTCTTAAGCTAGCCTAGGCATGGTCTTAACATATATACTGTGAAAGAATGATTACTACCTAGTTACATTTTTCATGGCTGTGTTTACTATAAATGTGCATCCAATCATTTGTTAAAGATACGTTTTTGGCAGTGAAACAAGAGAGAGACTTGGATATCTTTCTTTAAAATGTCTACCTTTTGCTATGGGATATCTGTAGCAAGTATGAAATAATCTTGAACAGCAAATTAGAGAAGGCCTGAGAAAACAGCTACATCTTGAGGAGCATTTTAAAAACAAAAGCTATATTGTTGTTTTAAGATGATGGTAGTTTCTGATCTTGTACTTTGAAATGCTTTTAGTCCCAATGGCATAGGTCCAATTTACAAAATTACTCCTCAAATGCCAGAATAAGGAATAGAATAAGACTCTAAGAAATCTTAAAGATGTCAAAATTATATATCAATTTTAAATTAGAAATTTAATTTTTTTTTAAAAAAAATCACATTATGATTTATGAGACAATATAATTCCTTACCTCATTCCTCTACTCAACTATCTGTCATGTTCCAAATGCAAAACATCCTCCAATATGCCCACTTTTAAAAGATCCACAAGAGTTTACATTTATGAGCATGTACACATTTTCTAAATCTAAACTCAAGAGATTGAGTGAATCCTTCTCATAATTCTTTATATGCAAACTGTATCATTCATAAGTTACAATAAGAAAATGAACTCACAACAGTCATGTCCACATGTTTCTTTATTTTTGCAGTGGTGATTGCATTTTCTATTTCCATTCTTTATGCTTACTGATTCTTGGCTACAAGTGGCTTCTTTTGTTTTATGATAGTTTGATGACATAAAAGGGAAAAAAAGCTTTAAACATTATATCACAATCAAATACATGGTAATCAGTGAAAAATCACAGCATTTTCACAATATTTTACTGTTATTTTTCATAAATTCTATAATGTAATACAAAAGTGAAGATGGAAAAGATAGAAAACATTTGAAAATGATCATGTAGGAAATAGGATATGAGGTGATAAGCCTACTAAAAGTTTACTATAATTTAAGTGAATTTATCCTTAATCTACAAGTGTATACACTGGCACTTTAACGTCAGAACGAAAGGAAAAGGCATACAGTATACATTCTGTTTCTAAAACTTTTGTACCAAATTAAATCCCACTGTGTTCAATAAGGCTATCACTAGAAAATTCATCTGAGAATCCTACAATTTAAATAAAAAACCAACTAAAAATATACAGATTAAAAAAAACAAGATATATATACATTAGGAATCCATTTTATATATTATTTTTAATGGATTGGCCTAAAGTCATAAGAAAATTACATGCTATTTAAAGTATTAGAAACAACCCTTAAAACAAAAAAAAATCCATCAGAATTTATCATCACAAAGAGAAAACCTCAGGCAAATTTCAAATATCTACTAAATAAGTGGGATTTGCATTTTCAATATTAACCCAAAAGCACATTGATTTTTCTTGTTTGCCAACTCATCTCATAATTATTTTAATATTCTCAATCAAAAACTTTTGAAGTAGGCCTATACCCTTTATATTCATACATTATTCACCATCAGACTGGGTTCTGACATCAAACACTTAACCCAAAATCTATTCTGCTGCTAGCAATAAATATTTAGTATGGAATTTTTGTTTACCTTTATTTGTTCTTAATTTTGATGACCCTACCGAAGAAGTTTGAGAGCTATCAGGTTTTCCACGAGTGATCATAATTCCAACCTTCTTTGGTCCTAAGTAAAATGGTTTATATTTCTGCTGAACATCCAGTCCAACTATTAGGGGAGAAAATTATATATTTAGCTTTGCAAATATATCTGCCTATATATGAATGGAGGGAACAGAAGAAAAAGCAAGTTTAATGCAAATCCCACTTTCTTGCCAACAGAATGTTACGATCGCTACATGAACTATGCCCTTCAGGATTTAAATCCAGCCACCACTCGTGCAGTAGCAAAAGTTTGTACTGCTGCAATGTTAATAAGGGTAAAACACCTCAAGAACTAAAGATCCTTATTCGTATTACTACTTTGTTTGTTATTTTCCAATACTTTTTAGAGAATGTATTTATTTTAATGTTTACCTTTTGTGCTGATCTGTGACCATAATAGATCGATTCTGATGCTGAATGTTACAATCGATGCATTTTATATTGTAAATAGTAGGCAAAAGAGTGTAATACTGGATCAGAAGCTAATTTGAATATTTAAATATATCTGCCACTGAACTTCGCCCTTTTTCTTTTTCCAATGTTTTCTTTTCTACTGATTGTATCTTTCAACAAGGCAGCAGAGAGTGGGAGAAAATATAGGTATGCATTCTATTCGATAACGATAACACTTTTTATAGGTCCACACGATCCAGGAGCTATATACTAGCTAAAATATACATACTGTACATAATATTGACTTGCCATTATAAAAATAAACCTAGTTTGTTTCATTTTTTTATTATTTTATATAATAAAAATTATTATAAAATAACAATTATTTTATTATTTATTGTATGTATAATTATTATTTTTATAAATAATACAAGGTGGTGAATATCCTTTCTCCTACTTTCCCCACAAAAACCACCATGTGAGGTGGGTTAGGCTGAGTGACTGGCCCAAAGTCACCCAGCTGGCTTTCGTGGCTAAGGCACTAGAACTCATGGTCACACAGTCTCTAGCCTAGAAGCTTAACCCTGGGCTAAATTAGTTTAAAAGCTTCAACTTCATTCCGAGCCCCATCCTTAAAACACAGTTATATAAATGTGTCATTATCTTCTATGACAATCTTTGTCAATCTATTGTTGGGCTTTTCTGACAGTTTGGCTGGGAGCCTAGTATCATTGTTTTAGGATATTTCAATCAATAACTTATGTTTCAGATCGCCATCGCTTTTTGTTCAAATTCACTGCATAACATTTTTGCATTACACAAAATAGTGTAAAGCGGAAATGTAGTTCCACTATAAAATCAGCATATATTGATTTAAAAAAACATGTAACCCAAAAGGTTCTCGGTTTAAAACTTAGAAGACTTATTTTTAAAATCCAAATCCATAAATGAATTTACCATATTCAGAACTGATTAGATTTATATTAAGCTCATCAGAATTAACAGCTCTTCTCACTTCAATCTTTTTTGTCCAGTTTCCAGTTTTCAGCAAAGCAGAATCCCTGCAAAGTATATAATGAATCAATAGCTTAAAATTGAATATACAAAAATGTACAATTGTTAAACTTTCAAAATAGTTTAAATTTACTCACATAATCCTTTGTCTAAAAATCACATTATTATCATTATCTCCTATTACTAGGGTTGCATAATGAGAATCTGGAGCAGTTCTTTTTATCTGCAGCTGTTCAAAGTTGGTTAATATGATTGTCACTATGATTTCAGCTACTGCTTCGTTGTACTTTACCAGCTTGAAAATAAATGACATACAATTCAAAAATAAAACTAGCTTTGGCATACAATATGGTAAAGAAATATGAATAGCTTCATATTGACTGGAGTCAGATACCATACTAAGCTAGTTCAATGTTATAACACATGTGTAATGATGCCATCCCCCCAAATACCACCATCAGATCCCAAAGTCTGATACATAAATTATAAAATGTAGAATGCAGAATAACAGAGTTGGAAGGGACTAGAAGTCCAACCCCGTGCTCAAGCAGGAGACCCTATACCATTCCGGACAAATAACTGTCCAATCATTTCTTAAAAATCTCCAGTGATGGAGCACCCACAACTTCTGAAGGCAAGCTGTTCTCACTGCCAGATAATTTTTCCCTACTTCTACATTGGACCTCTCTTTAATAAGTTTCCATCCATTACTTCTTGTCTTGCCTTCAAGTGCTTTGGAGAATAGGTTGACCCACTCTTCTTTGTGACATTCTCTCAAATATTGGAAGTCTGCTATTGTGTCACCCCTAGTTGGAGCATTTGTATGATGATCTTGTCACTCATAGATAATTTCCCTTGCCTTTGCCCTATTGTATATACCCATAGTATTAACAAGCATTTAGAAAAGCAAGGCATATCAAACTGAGGAGAAAACATGGATGATGAGGAGATGCCTCTTAAGTAGCTGCTATATCTAGTTCCTAGATCATTCTTGCTTTGCAGGATTCATAGGCCTAGAGATCATACCTGGGTGCATTGCTTTTACCCTCCATACCATAGAATTAAATAATCCCAGGCAGAGTTAGACAATAGTTCTTTAAGCGCAAACATCACTCATTAGTGTTATGGCAGATAATATGACCAAATAGTGTTATCTTGCTATATTGTAATGAAGCATCTGTTGTTCTTGCCACAGAGCTCAATCTCAATTTTTCCAATCTATGATTAGAAATCTTCACTATAGGCTTTTTAGTGTATCACACTTCATACTGTACTAGCTACTACATTTGACTCCAGTACATCATAATGAACTACTGGCTCCACAATTTAAAGACTTTTTTTGGTAATTATTTAGTGCAGCACCTAAATCACAAATGTAGAATAGAATAGAATAGAATAGAATAGAATAGAATAGAATAGAATAGAATAGAATAGAATAGAATAGAATAGAATAGAAGCTGGAAGGGACTTGGAAGTCTTCTAGTCCAGCCCCCTGCTCAAGCAGGAGAACCTATACCATCTTCAGACAAGTGACTGTCTAGTCCAGACATGTCAAACACAAGGCCCGGGGGCCGGATGCAGCCCGCGAAGTGGTTTCATGTGGCCCGCAAAGCCATCCTGGAAACAGTGAGGGAACAGCCCCCGCTGCCTTGGCCCTGGCTCAGGCCAGCCGGGAGCCAATGTACAATTTTGTGGTGGCCATCTTGGCACTTGCCCCGGTCCCACCCCCTTCTGCCAGAGACCCTCAGATCTGTCCCACTCCTGCCCAGGCCCCTATAGGCACCCTTGACGTGAATGATGTAGAACTGGCCACGCCCACCCAGTAGGGCACACCCACTCTGGCCACACCCACCCGCCCTCCTCCCCAGGACAACCGCAATGCTGATGCGGTCCTCAGTGAAATTGAGTTTGACACCCCTGGTCTAGTCTCCTCTTAAAAACCCTCCAGTGATGGAGCACCCACGATTTCTGAAGGCAAGCTCTTCCACTAGTTAATTGTCTTCACTTTTAGGAGGTTTGTCCTTAATTCCAGGTTGCTTGTCTCTTTGGCCAGTTTCCAACCATTGTTTCTCATCCTTCCCTCTGGTGTTTTGATGAACAACCTGACCCCCTCTGCCTTGTGGCAGCCCCTCAGATACTGGAACATTGCTATCATGTCACCGCTATTTCTTCTTTTCTTTAGACTAGCCAAACCCAAGTCCTGCAGCTGTTATTCATATGCGTTGATCTCCAGGCCTCTGATCATTTTAGTTGCTCTTCTCTGAACTTTTTCCAAAGTCTCAACAGCTTTTTTAGGAAGGAGAGTTTCTTCTAAGTTTTCTTTTCAATTCAATTCTTTTGCAATGAGAACACAAAACAAAAATATACCTGCTCTATGTTAAGTTCATATTTTGGAAGATGTACTACTGATTCTTTAATTTGATTTCCAAAAGGAGGATGTCTGTTCAAAATCTGGAAATTTAAATTCAGATAGCATTCATATTAATTTAGAACATAGACCAGTATTTGCTTAACAGAGCACAAAAGCTATTCACAAAACATTGTTCTCCTAGCATTATATTGTTATCATTTTTCTTTAAATCAATCAAAATGGCAACAGTGCCATTTTGGGATAATTTATGCCAGTTTGTCTGTCTTCCTTATGGCACATCCACACAAACGTATACCATTGGATTGAAAATGCCTTGTCGAATGTTCATTAAAAATGTATCTCGATGCAGATTTCCCCTTATCCCCAGCCTATTACTGAAACAATTAACTCCAGATTTTTCCAAACCAGATGTGGAAATGCTGTTTTCAATCTTCTCCCAACACAAGCCTTGCATGATATATGGTATTTTGGCAGCATCTATATTGACGACATAGTTAGAAGCAGCAATCTGGTCAGGGAATGAAATCCAATAGTCTCTGCAATATAACTTGCCCAGCAGGAAACTCTAAGCACAATTCTCCAGCCTCATTAATGAGGCAGAGTAAAAACTAGCTATGTAAATAGAGCAAATATATTCTGATCTTTTATATCCCACCTTACGGGTTGGAGAACAGGACATTAAACTGGCTATCTGGATATGCCTTCAGGATGATCTAAATAAATTTCCCATATTCAACCAGCTACTTACTTTTTTTTTCTTACTTTCAGCTGCCATTTCCAATCCTCCCCCACCACCAATTGCAGTTACCCACTGTTTGAATTTATCAAATGAAATAAGAATGGTAAAAACTATGTGTACTACAGCTATAACAAATAATTACATTTTTGTTCAACTCTCCTATCAGTTACAAATAATTCTGCAATTCTGGCAGTCTGAATTCCTTTTTTGTTTTTCTCACCTCAGATACCTTACTATACTAGTATCTGGACTTGAAAAACTATGAATTCCTGGCAACAGAATATTTTGAAAATGCCGCTTATATCATTACTCAATACATTTTTTAAAAATACATAATCTCAGGAAGAATGAATCTAGTATAGTGTGAACAGAAAGTCTCTTGGGTTAAGGCATTTTTCTACCTCTCCTCCCTATAACAGACTTATCAAAAAATCTGGAGTAGTTTTTGAAAGTATAAGGAAAACAATGGAGAAAAAAGACCTCCCTTATTACCACTTCTGCAGATGGAAATACTCATTTCACTGGAAAAACAGTTGTGCATTCCTTCGAGATATTTATATGATTTATTTAGAAAACAACAGAATACAAATCAGATAACATGTGATCAAATGTAAAATAGTATATGTAACACACAACATAAAAATTTTAAAATAAGTACCAATTCAAGCTCTCTTGCATTTATATCTTCTATTTTTTTAAAGGAGGTCAGTCCTGCATTCATCATTGTGTTTGATAAAGTCATGCCTGTTGAAAACGGAAATATGCTAAAGATTAATTGATCAAATTGCATTTCCTCATAACTTATCTTTTTTTTTACTAGTAAGCAAATATAAAATATCATTTAAAGTAAGCATAATAATATCTACTCTGAAATATATTTTTAAATGGCCATCTTGTCAGGGTGCTGTGGCTGATGGTTTAAGGATGGTGAGGTTTGACTAGATTGCAGTTTGGGTGGTTTATCCCTGGAGGTATTTTAGACTGAAGGGCAGGGTAATAGGGAAAAAAGGGCAACAACAGCAGAGATTGTTGGCAAAGTCCAAAGCACCAACAATATCTAGCTGAGTGACTGAAGCAACGGTGTGGTGGTTCTCCATCCACTTAACTTGAGAAGTAGCTTAATGATCGCAACTGAAAGTGCTGGGATTGCAGTCATTGAGCAAAGCAGTCACAGTTACTAACTGCTTTGCTCAACAACCAATATTACAGTCCCAATTTTGGTTGTTAAGCAAGGATTACCTGTAATTATTTTAAATCTGATATTTAAAAATACAATAGAAAATCTAGGAATCATCCTCAATATTATTTTGCAGTTTGTACTTCTAATGTATAACATACTGCTGTACAAAATTCTCATCACTGTTGCCACTTCCTTTTATAAAGCTAAGCAGCATATTAATTAAACTAAGAAAGCTAAGAAATATGCATGGATTCTGAATATTTTCACAAGTGATATTTAATGTAATATGATGCACACTTCCCCCGCATTTCAATTTTCCTCAATATCTGGAGAGCTTTCTGCAATCTGAGGATGGAAAAAGAAAATAATTCTATCATACTATTTTTATGCTATGAGATTGAAATGATTGGACTTTACCCTAAATAGAAAAATAGTCAACTTTTGTACTGTATCCTAAGTTGTAAGGTAGAATAATTTTTATGGTACCTACCAATTTTTTCTAGCTGCTTGGATATATAGAGTGAATTTTCCCAAAGTCTACATCTGAAGCACTTTGCTAAAATCAAAGCATTTAATAATACAATAAAGTTGTTTTGACGGGTAGCCAGAAATTCAGATAACCCTACACAAGAAAAGAAACAAGTGTAAAAAACAGAAAGAGATAGAAAAAAAACATGCTAGGGTATATTATCATTATTACATTATATGGTTCATTGCATAGTAAGCCAGATGTTCAGACTGGATTTGACATTTTTGTCTACCTACTGAATTTTTTTCAAGGACCTGGAATAGGCAAATGTAGATATTTTATGGTATTACAGATATCGTCGTAGGATGTAAGCTTATTATTATTATTTAAAATACATTGCTTCTCTTTTTTACTTTTATAAATCACTCAGACTTATTAGAAAATGAATGACTCTAGAAATTGTAATTAGTGACAGACTCATTTAGTGACCATCTCCAGTTATGATGGTGATTACATAAATAACTTTGTGTCCAGTCTTTGCAGATCTGTAAAGCAAAGGAAAGCTGAACATTGTAAAATTGCACTGTTCAACTGAGTTGCCAGTTCCATTTTTGGTCACTAAACAAGAATTAGTTGTCCGCAAATATGTAATAAAAATAGTCATTTTAAATTTTACCATACATTTTGTAAGTCTTATGCCATTTCTAAAAATGTTTCCTATATCTTGCGTCAAGGTGAAATCTTGGATGGGAATGCATCCTAACTGTGCCTGAATAAGACTGAAAAAGAAGTTATAAATTATTGAAAACACCAATATGTAAATATCATAAACAGTAAATCCATTGATTTTTTAAAAAAACAAGCTCAATAGCAATAGCACTTCATAGTGCTTTACAGCCCTCTCTAAGCAGGTTACAGAGTCAGCATATTGCCCCCAACAATCTGGGTCCTCATTTTACCAACCCCAGAAGGATGGAAGGCTGAGTCAACCTTGAGCTGGTGAGACTTGAACTGCCAAACTGCTGGCAGCCAGCAGTCAGGAGAATAAGCCTGCAGTACTGCATTGTAACCGCTAAAGCCATCACGGCTCTAGATAAAATCTAGAGAGGATGGAGTATAAGAAAATACCATACAATAATTCATCAATAATCCTTATTACTATTTTAAAATAATAATAATAATAATATATTGCATAAAATAATTACCAGTTTACTTTCATTTCTCTTGTTTTTATTTTTCCTTCCATTGGATATCTGTACATAAAATATACACGTTTTTAATTTACGTGCTAAATAAGTGGCATTAATTTAGAACATAAAATAAGATGCATTTCCCATTATCAAAATGATATAGCGGTATCATACATATAAACAAGAGTTCAGTAAGATTTATTTAAGAACTATGTTACTATAGAGTTATAGTTTCAGAGCAGGGTTATTGGACTTGTGGCCCTCCAGATGCTCTTGAATTAATCTGTTCAGTTTTGGCCATGTGGACTTGAGATGGGGTTTGCCAATCTCTGGGAAAATAAAATTTCTCCATACTTTATGGCTTCAAATGTGCACATTTTAACATTGAAAGCTCCAAGAGGTGTCTCTCCCCACCCACTGATCCCAGTGAGCTCCACATTTTTTGAGAGCTCTCAAAAACAAGTAAAGAGATGTTTGGACATTTCCTGTGGTGAGTACAACTGGACGCCTAAGCTTACTCTTTCATAATACAATCAGCAGAGCAGGCTTGCTTATCTACTTTATTGCATCTCTAAGTCAGGTGCACTGTTTAAAATGTTCTGGCTCCTACTGGCCATAAGACCAAGCTATTATAATTTTTTGTGATTCTTTTGTTGAGCAATTTGTGTATAAAACTGTTCTTACTCATTCTGAGTTGGAAGCTGGATAGAAAGAATCTTTAGATGACAGATATATCATCTTGTAATGTTACCCAAAACAATTTTGTGGACTGGAGGAAGTCAGTTCATTGGGATGGGAAGAGAGTAACCATCATTGCCAATTGAACCTTCAGTGGTGTTGATCATAGTATCCTTCTGGACAATTTGTATGGGTTTGAAGGCACAGTATAACAGCATTTCTACCCCTTACTGAGTAGATAGGTCCCATTTTGTGTTGGAGACAATAGGTTGGTCCCTCCAGTATGAAGTATCCCAGAGCTCAGGGTTTTTTTTTAAATCTTATTTAATATTCATGCAAAGCTGCTGGGAGAGATTATCTTTCAGTTCACAGTGAGACGATATCAACATGTGAATGATACAAAGCTGCATTGTCTACCAAATAGGAGATCTGGTAGAAGTTATGACTTGGTGTTTGGAAACTTAGAAGGGGAGAAACAGGTTCAGACTCAATCCAAGCAAGTTTGGGTTAAAGCCTACTAATCCCAAACAAATACCATAACAGATTCTTGATGAGATTGTGTTTCCCCAAGAACAGCAGGTTTGCAATCTGGAAGTCCTTCTGAATTTGGGGCTCTTGTTGGAATAGCAGGTAAAGGACATGGCCAGGAAAGTCTTTGCCCAAGCATTGAAATTTCCAATATGAAATAGAATTAATTGTAAGTAGGACAGAATTGATATTAACTTAGCGCATAGGTTTTAAGCACATACACTATGCAGAAGACAAAAATGTTGCTATAATTAAAACTACTCCTTAGTCAAAAATAATTTTAAACTTGTACCTTATGTTCATCCACTTTTTATCTTTGTTCAAGGAATTCAGTACTTTTTTCTCATTTGTTCTTAACTTGATGTCTGAAAATTCACTGCAACCAGATATCAATACAACCTGCAATAGTTTCTTTCATTAATTTTGTTCTATTTTTGTTCTATTTATTTCAATATATATATAAAAATTATCTAATTACTTGGATGGAATTGAGAGAAATAGGTTCAGAATTATCTCTGGCAATTCAGTTTTAATAGTTCACAAGACTTGATGGAGGCATTATTTAGTTTGTTTTTATTTGTGGTTGTTATTTTTATATGATTATTTAGCTTATCCATATTTGTGTGAAAACAGAATGCATTGATCTTAGTAGAATTTACTTTTGAACAGACATACGGTACATTGGATAATGTTGTTTTTATTATCAAGCCTGGAAGAATAATCTATAGTTTTTCCTGGAATACAGCTGGACAGTAATATGCAGCAGCAGGAGGAAAAACAATACATTCATGTAATGTACTGAGTACTGAGAAATTTACGAACCAAATTTTGAGAATAAAATATATTGCTTACATTGCTGCTGTTGTTTTATTATTCATTTCTTAACTTTATCCGAATTGTAAGTATCAAGATACTACATATTGGGTACATTTAACAGAATCCCTACACAAGTATGTAACAACCTAAAAAACAAAGAATCTGCTTTTAAAAGTATCCCATGCATTTGAGCCAGGAGGTTAAACAAGCTCTGACAGCTACTGTTGTTCTATTATGAGTTGGAATAACTGTTCATGACCTCGCATTTATGATTTAAGTTGCTTAAATTATTGCTTTTAACTTTGTATACCCCCTAGAGTCACTGCAGTGAGATGGGAAGTCATTTTAAATTGTATAAATAAATAAAATTTGATTGGTCCATATTTACCATAATTGTACAGTAAGGATAAAACCTGGCTTTACATATTAATTTATCTCATTACTGCATTTCATTGAATACTTTTAATTTTTTTCTATAAACAGACTGACAAAATATGACTGACACTTCTGAAAATCAGGATAATATCATACAGCGACAGTTGGCAGAGCATCATCATAAACCCATGTTTATTTATGTAACATCAAATACATTTAAAATTAAATGGGAACTAAATTTCATTGATACATAATCCATTGCTACCATACAAATGCCAAAATTCACAGTTCAGTGAATATTGTTCAAATTCTCATGCACAGACAAAATTGCCAAATAATATCTCAATTGGTCTAATAATGGGGGGGGGGACCACTATAGACAAACAAGAAAAGCAATGAAAAATATTTGTCTGTTTTGTCAGAAAATGCTTTTCTATGTTATATATCACTAAAAAATAAAACAGTTTAAATATCCTGCTTACATTTATTGTTTCATGTATTGCTGTGGTTCTCAAATAATATGTTTCAGCACAAAAACTCTGTCATAAAAACAATTTAATGGCTTTTTCATATTTCTTTCATTAGGTTTTTAGTCCAAATATTATCCAAATACAGGGGAAATTATGTGTGACATTTCAAGGCAAAGTGAGATTTAATTGCTCCACAGGGTAAGTATTTCATGAGCAAATTGCCTAAGCAAAACAGATAACTTCTCCCAATTTTTTAGAAAATTAATTTTTCATTTAGAAATTGGGGGCAGATTGGGTTCATTTTGTCCAGATTGATATTAAAAATGGATTAGATTATTTATTCATTTATTTATTACAGTAACTGTGAGCAGCTAATAGCATATAAAAAGAGTAAAAAATAAACATAGGCAACAATACATTGACCTTACTGTAGATCCGTAACATCCACTTTAGCTAGTCTGTACTAAATACTGTACTAAAGCTGAACCACAATAAATGTACACAAATAATGTAAGTAATAAAAGCAAAAAGATGAAAAGTTGTATCCACTCAGTATTAGTTATTTATTTAAAGTCTAAAATGTTAAAGTCTAAAATGTAATAAGATTTGACATCTGCAGCAAGAATTTTAGAAAAAAATATTACAGTACTTTAATATGAAACCCAGGCTGGTCAGTAGTTAAGGCACCAGGATAGAATTCAAGAGACCATGAGGTCCAATCCCACCTTGGGCACAAATCCACCTGGGTTTCCTTGGGCCTATCACTCTCTTTCAGCCTTAGGAAGCAAGCAATTACAAACTTCTGAAATCTTGCCAGTGAGAAATAATAATTTGGTAATGTGGTGTAATGTAATGTGGTCTTCTTTAAATCAACGATCCCCAAACTTTATGGCTTGGTGGCCTGGTGGAGGGTAGAGGGGAATTGGGCTATGAGTGGTGGGCCAATGTGCATGCGCGTACACGCGCAGCTTGACTTGTGTGAGCGACAGGTTGGCGTTCACATGCATGCGTACACAGTTCAACTTGCACAAATTGAGCTGTGCGCACGTGTGCATGCGTGCCGGCCTGCCACTTGTGCAAGTTGAGCTGCATGTGCATTTGCCCACAGCTCGTAGGGCCTGGTTCCAAATAGGCCACAGCCCAGTAGTGTAGGGGGCTGGGGAGCCCTGCTTTAAATAGACCATTCTTGTGAGCCACAGAGAACTGGTAGTCCGGTTCCACAAATGTTATTTTCAAGTTGAACAGATTGTTTTCCAATAACTTTGCATTAGAGTTTAATGTCATTCCTGATAATTGTATATAACTGTACTATACAAATTCTTTTAGTAGCTTGCACAATAATTAATGAAGTACAAGTAATTTCTTCTCCAGCTCACAACTCTGATCACAGATCTAAGCCAAATGGCATGAATTATGCAAAGTTTCAATAAAAAGCAACTTTCAAAAATCTGAAACCGTAAATGAGTTTTCAGCTTTGTAAGAATATTAATTCTTCATATGAATAATAACATTACCAGTTCAGATAAAGTTACTGTTCCATTAATCATGAAACACTTTTTTACAGTATCAAATGCAATATAATACCAAGCCATCTGTCGTCCAGTTTCTGTAGAAAAAATAAATATATAAAACAATTAAATATTTTTAATAAGTGAAATATAAAAGGCAATTTTTTATAGTTGAATAATAGCTTTAAATTACATGAACACATATGTTAGGAAAACCCTTTTTTAATAGTAAGTTCTTCTTTGGAACCAATTATCTAAAGAAGTGGGAGGTTCCTCTTTACTGGATTGGCTAGACAGCCATCAGTTTGGGATGTTTCAATTTAGATTCTTGCATTGAGCACAAGATTTGGCTCAATGATCTAAAGGGAACTTCCAACTCTTATTATTTTGTGACATAGATTTTAACTCAAAGGACTTTGAATTATTTTTAGCTACTCATCTTTATAGAATAGGAACATATCAAAAATTAGATTTAACAACAAAATATGTTTTAATCTATTCACTGGCCTTCTAATTACAACATGTTCAGTATACCATTTCAAAGAGAAAATGTTATTACTATTTAAGACAAACATTCAAAAAAAATTCATGAGTTTTCCACACTCCCAGAACTGAGAACAATCCCACAGAACTTTGAGAAATATTGCTCCCATTATTTTTTTATTGGCCTTATAATCATGCTTTTCTACAAATCTGAAAAATATTGTAGTTTTCTTTTGGTTGTCCATTGGTTAATTTTCTGGTTGAATTCCATGATCCTCAGAAGAAATGTGAATATCAATGGGAGTTTTTCACAGGAAGATGAGTCTAGATACTACTCTTTCATACATATGTGACAGAGACTTAAAGTCTCAAGTTTCTGCAACCCTTACCAATTTTCCTAGCTCAATCTAGTAATTCATATATATCTTATCAAGAAGCTGCCCTTAATTTATGGAATGCTCTAAGAAAAGGAGGAACAAAGTTTGTAACTGGAATTGGTCACAGTTAACACTTTTCTGAGACCTGAGAGTTGCAGTGAGTAGTGCCATGATACCAGTAGGCAGAACCATGACACTATAAATGTGGCTAACATATTTTGTTCTGGTTTTATTTTTTATTGGATTTTTTAAAAAATACTGTTATGCCTGTTTTATGGCTGATATTACAATTTTCAGGTGTTTACTGAGAATGACAAAAACTACATTATCAAATTTCAGTCATTATGGAAAGAAACAAATGGATACATAACAGAGACTTGAGAGATGTACGAAGTCTTGCAATTGCAGATTGCCCCAGGGCACAGTTTTTATGAGAACAATGCAAGCCCCCCAAAAACATTTGAAATATTAAAAAAATAAAAAATAAATTCCAAACATTCAGATAATAGAGATTGTGTAATATTACCTGTGGTTTTGAAATAGAGATTATCATCCATTTTGATCAAATCAAGCGATGACAAATCATTCAAATTCTTCAAACACAGTTCTGTCCAAATTGAAGTGATAATTTTTGACAGGCAGGAAAAAATCGTTTTTGCAGATAGAAAAAGCAGAAGAACATTTATCTATCTGCTGTGAACAGGCAAACCCTGATTCAACTCAGGCAAGGCAAGCGTTTCTATTCCCCATATTCACTCACCCTATTTCCCAGACATAAAACCAACTCCTTAAATATCTATGTAATAGCTATGAACATGTGACCAAACAAGAAAAACAAGTTTACACTTGCCCAGATAAAATAAAGGGTTTTCCTGGTGAGTTTAAAATCTTAGCCTCACATAAAAGTAGGGAGTTGCGGAGAAGGTTCTTCTCAGATCCACCTTTGTTTGGGAAAAAGCTTTGTTTTGGGACAAAGGGAAACAGCATGGCTGAAAGGGAAGAAAGAAAGCTCTTCTGGGGAAAAACCAAAAAGGAAGATGCAAGAGGGAGAAGATGTAAGCAAGATAGACTGAAAATGACCTCATATTCCTAATGAGCTAGATCCCAAGAAAAGAAGGAAACTAAGCAATGCTGAAGTGGAAGGAAGCCCAATACCGTTAAAAGTACAACTGAACTTTGGGATTGGAAGTGAAAGTAGATATGGCTTGGAACCAAAACATCTTTGGGGGCAGAGAAATAGTTTTGCTTTATTCAGAAAGGCAGAGATTCTAGGTGAAGGGAAAAGAATTCTAGAGTTGGTGGTAAGAGCAGAGCTATCTGTCTCTGGGCTAAGGGGGAAAAAAACCCCCGCTTCATTGTGGTTCAATAATCTCTAAGGAATCAACAGGAGCTAAGAGGATAAACAAAAGAATTAGCAGAACTAGTACTAGGATGCGAAGCGAAATGAGCAAACAAATTTAAATATCAAACTAAAGCCTATTTAAATACGTTGTTCTTTGCGTTTTCAAGAAATCTGACCTTGTAATTTTGCTTCAATTCCATTTCTGTCAAGTCCAGCTGAAAACCCTTGATTAAAAGAATATATTTGATTATTAATACTTAATTTGTAAAAGAATAATGTGCAGCTCCTTTGTTATAGAAACCTATGCAAAGTTTTGCAATCAACAGATTTGTATATTAAGCACACAATTTATTATGGGACACAAAAGGATGTCTAAAGAGATTTATAAATTATTTATTAATTTTACCTTTAAAATTATCCAAGTTTAAACAAAAAAAACCCCCACATTATACAGTCTGGCTTTTATTTATTTAATCATTGTCATCAGCCACAAGTAAATTAAAAAAGTATGTATGTATGTATGTATGTATGTATGTATGTATCTCTTTTATACACATACACATGTACCCTCTCTTCTTGTGCAATTTCCAACTTCTGGAACAGATTTCCAGTACCTGCTGGTACATTGCTACACATATTGTTGTCCTTCCAATATAGAAGGAACAGTGGATAAGAAGACCTACACATCATACACTATGTTTTAGACTGTATCAACCCATAAATTCATGCTATAGTCCATAGGTGGTCAGCTAATGATCTAGATCAGAGGTGCCAAACTGCCAGCCCACGGGCCAGATGCGTCATGCCAAAACCACGCCCACCCCATTGCTGGCAATGGAAAAAAAGTCGTGAAACGTCGTGACACATCACATGACATTGCATGTTTGACACCCCTAATCTAGATATACCAGAAATTTCAAATTTTCCTTGAAACTGGCTTGTAGAACTAAAGTAACTGCTGCTTGTTGTTCTCACATATAACAATCTGTCATAGTGCTTCACCTTAGGAATTGAACACCCTCCTCTCAGAGCTCTGAATTTCTCCTTTCCTCCTTTAACATAAGCATCCTAATTGCACCTATAAATATTTGTTCATTATTCATGAAACAACAAAAGAATCTATTCTAGAAATAAAAATGGCTTAGAAAATAATATTCAGTTTTCATAGTTCAAAATGCTTTCAGCATTTGACATTTTCCCTATTTTCTATTTCTATTTTTTAAAAACTCAGTTTATTACAGAAAAAGCAAGACAGCATTCAAACATTAACATTTGTTCCATTATATTTGTGGTAACAAATATAGACCTTTTTTAAAAAAAAAATACTTATTTTTGTGAATAATTTTGCAGTGACTACTACAAAGATTTTATATGTGCTTTCATCTCTCTCTCTCACTTTCTCTCTTGCTCTTTCTCTCACACATACACACATATATACAAAATCAGTGTGAAAACAGATGTAGTGAAAGGTGCTAAATGTCCTAACTGTTATCATTTAAGGGCATTTCAAGAAAGTAAGTATTTCATTTACCACTTTTTCTCTCCCCCCTTTCTTTCACAGTTCTAAAAAGCAGCTGTTCCACATACAGAGAGATCCTACTGTGCTGAACACTGCAGAATGCCTTATGCTGTGGTGATGACAGCAAGAAGGATCAGTGAAGAAACAGAAATTCTGCCTTTGGGGAAAATAGATCTGCATTCACTTGATATAAAATAGTTTATGAATTTTAATGTTCTCATTTGATCCTCTATAAAAACAAGCTTATTTAGCTGAAAACTTTAGAAAAATTATACAGCATTCAAGAAAGTGAATTCATCTTTTTCAAAAGCAGGCAACCTAATACTTACTGTAGGGAACAAAATACTATCTGTATCACATTCCAATATGTTACTGACACTTTAATATTCTGAAATATTGCAGAGAAACAGTTATCAGACTTTTACAAAAGAAATTGCAATATGGATCTGCAATAAACCTGTTAGAAGTCTAAGTATCCTCAAGGCTATATATGGAACAAGAAGAAATAGGAGCTTCAGCTACAATATCCCAGACTAATTTTCTGTTTCCAAGTTCTCCGGTATAATTTTAACTTTCCATTTTGACTGCTTAAATCCAAGCATGCCATTTATAAGCTTGATAAAAATTCTAATTTGTAATCCAGGATGTTAACTTATCAAGCACTTTACAGACTATGAAATAGTAAGTAAGCAAAAGATACATCAAGATACAAAAGAGGTTCAGTGTTCATAAAAGATCTTGCCAAATCTAACTGTTTTGAATTACATAGCTACAGATAAGGTAAGGAAAATGTATATAACTTGACTGGGCTTTAGTAATTTTTCCCAACACTTTTACTAAGTGTTGGAGGCATCTGTATTTTCATCTGTGTAACAAAATAATATGTTGCATCTATGTGTATGCATATAAGTATGCATTGGAATGGACAAGGCAGGCTGTCCACTCTTTGCTCTTGGTCATATGATTAAGAAGAATGAGAGAGGGGGGTTTAGAATGGAGATGCTAAAAACTATCACCCAACTGAATCTCCCATAGGGATGCACTGGGGAACTTTTTTTTTCCTGGAAAGTTTTTCTCAGTTCCCAGCTTGCTCAAGAATGTTCAAGATGAACATAAGCAATAAGAGACTACATATTCTGATCGTCTAGACTTGTACTGAAAAGGAAAATGCATAAGAAATATCTTTAATGTTTTCTATAAATTATTTCTCAACAGAAAACTGTTTTATCATAAGAAATTATCACATCACTTTTTAATTGTCTATTTCAATTCACAAATTTTAAGTGCCACCTACCATAATAAGCTGGATTCTTCAAAGCTCTGATATAGAGGAAAGTTGATCTCACCCATTCTAAAGCTATGTTCACATCAGTGATGGTGTGAAGCACTATTTCAGCATTTAAGTGCTCAATTAGATGTTTGTGCAAACTAATATGAAAAGAGAGAGAAAATGAAAAAATAAGATACAAATTAAATGCATAGAATATATATTATTACCAACCCAGTTTATTCTTAAATAGACTAGAGAACTAGTGATTTGGAATCTAGTGCTGAACCCCTTAAATATAAATATTTAAAAGAATAATACATTTAATTAAGTAATATTAAATATTAAGATGTAAATAGTTGATTTCATTTCTTTATGGGAGAGCTTAAAGACATTTTTATGTCATCCAAAGGAAAAAACAACAAAACCTGACAGCCTTCAGCATAGGCCTACTACAGTCTGATTTCTTCTAAGGATCTTGAATTCTCTAACTGAAATTTTCAGACTCAGAAGCAAATCTTAAAATACCTCAAGTACACTGAACATTTTATTCAAATGATAGAAGCTTGAGACAGTAGTTCTAAGTATGAAATCAAATACGAAACAATCCAAGTTTAAAATTGGATTTGCCCTAGTTGCACTAATTACATCCGGGGTGTCAAACTCAATTTCATTGAGGGCTGCATCAGCATTGCGGTTGCCCTCGGGGGGCCGGGTGGGTGTGGCCTACTGGATGGGCGTGGATGGAGTGGGTGTGGCCTACTGGGTGGGCATGGCCCACATCGTTCGCGTCAAAGGTGCCTGTGGAGGCCTGGGCAGGAGTGGGACAGATCTGAGGGTCTCTGGCAGAAGGGGGTGGGACCGGGGCAAACGCCAAGGCATGGGGAATTTCTTCATTCCTCACAAAGGGTGACACCTCCCCAGCATGCACCCAGGGGGTGAGGCCAACGCGACAGGGGCTGGTTCCTCGCTGTTTCTGGACGGCCTTGTGGAGCTAAGACTGAATGCATTTCAGCATAGATGGCCACCACAAAATTGTACATTGGCTCCTGGCCGGCCTGGGCCAGGGCCAAGGCAGCCGAGGCCGTTCCCTCACTGTTTCCAGGATGGCTTTGCAGGCCACATGAAACCACTTTGCGGGCCGCATCCGGCCCCCAGGCCTTGTGTTTGACATGTCTGAATTACATATTCCAGCAGACAGGAATTCTGTTGACACCTCTTGAACTCATGGTAACTTTTAATAATGCTGATTATGGTATTTTGTTGGAGTTCCTGATGAAGCTGGAGGATGGAAATCCCGCTTTATTAGGTCTGAAATTTCTGTTCCCATTTCTCCAGGTGTTACCAAATGGTAGCCTGGGAAGGCTTAACTCATTGGGAATTAGCCTGTGGGGGGTCTACAAGTTCAAATCTCCAGGACCAGATGGTTTACATCTAAGGAGCTGGCAGATATGATCTCGGCCACTGAATGAAATATTTCAGGGCTCCTGGAGAATGGGGGAATTGTCAAAGGACTGTAAAAGAGCTGATGTGGATCCAATCTTCAAAAAAGGAGGGAAAGTGGGATACAGGAAACTACAAAGCAATAACTGGGAAAATCTCTCGGCGCTGTGAGGAGAGCGCCCCGCTGCCTGCTGAAACCGGGCAAACTGGGGGCTGGGTAGCATTGTGCTTCTTTTGGGATTCGTGCCACCCGGCTTAGCCTCTCGGTGCTGTGAGCAGAGCGCCCCGCTGCCTGCCGAAACCCCTCCCCCGGAGCCCATCAAGCCAGATATGTGAAGTAGGCAACGACCATTTGCTGGCCACTTCCAGGCGATGGTGCATTTCTTCATTCCTCACAAAGGGTGACACCTCCCCAGCATGCACCCAGGGGGCGGGGCTGACGTGGCAGGGGCTGGTTCCTCACTGTTTCCAGACGGAGCTAAGACTGAATGCATTTCAGCATAGATGGCCACCACAAAATTGTACATTGGCTCCCAGCTGGCCTGGGCCAGGGCCAAGGCAGAGGGGGCTATTCCCTCACTGTTTCCAGGATGGCTTCGTGGGCCACATGAAACCACTTCGCGGGGTGCATCCGGCCCCCGGGCCTTGTGTTTGACATGTCTGTCCTAGAGAAACATTTTTAGCAATAATCAAACAAATATGGACAGCATTTCTAGCTACATATTAAAAAAAATTTTAGTTACCTGCTTTCTATTGTATCTGCACCATTTAACATATGAACATACTTGTCTCTTGTACTTAGCCTTGTCATGATAACTGCTGTTGCTGTTGTATCAAACTGTGGAAAATATATATATACAATACACCTTTTCAAGCATAACAGGAAGTAAGCAAACTGAGGTCTTTGAGATTTGTAATTCTAAAAGCTTTAGGAAAGAAACTTCTTGTTGTTTTTATTATTATTAGTTAATTCAAGACACTATATGTTATTGAAAATCCCGATAGGGAATTTCTGAAATGAAAAGAGGTTATAAAATACTTTTACTTTAATTCAATTAAAGAAACACTTCACAAATAAAGTGATACTTCACCCTCTATTAAAATATTATAAATAAGTATAAAACCAGGACTCTCATATAAGAGATTTTTTATGATCAATAAGGAGGATGGCAATGCGTCCGAGGGATTGCGGGACTCCGCACCCCATGGCTGATTTCGTCCTGCCAGGGGACCCTAAATGGCTTGTGTTGTCCGGACACTTAAATGTAATTCATTTTAAGAAAATTATAATTGACAAGAATGTTTTGAATATTGTGGGGAAATTAAGCTCAAATAACAACTTTGAAAACAGGACTTATAGTGATTTAATAAAATAACTTTTCAAAAATACAATTGAAACATGCTGATTATAAAAAATATTATACACTGATGTTAATGTTATTTTTATAAATACTACAAAAATATTTATATTTAACTTTGTATGTATCGAAAGTATTAAGAATTGTATTCACTCAATGTTGGTAAAAGGAAAATACTATTGGAAGAAGAGAAGATCAAAAAAATGTATCACTAGTTAGTATGTTGACTATGGAATTGATTGTTGTTAAATATATGAATCGAGACAACACGTTGTTTAACAAGCTCTAAAGATTTTTATTGTAAAAATTTATATATACTCTACTCTACTCTAAAAATTTGAGTCCCAGGTACATTTATCTGTAAAAGAGGCATACTGACACACTGATCTCCAAGACAGAAAGTTTTTATTGAGTTCTAAGCTTTCGTTAGCCACTGCTAACATTGTCAAAGTGTAAGCTAACATTGTGTGTTTGCTCCAGTTGGTGGCCTCTCAGCCATGCTCGCCAAGTCAATCGCACCAATTTGCTGTCTCATCCTCGATCTCGTAGTCGGTTCAGTCCGTTCTCCCATCTCCTCAATCATCATGGGTTCCAGCTGTACAGGCATATCAGTTGATGTGTAGTCAGGATCTCTCATCTTTTTACCCTGAGTAATTACACGGGTGTTGACAGCGTGTTGGACCGTGATGGTGGGGGGAGTGACCATGTGGCAACATCAGATGGTCTGACGCTATATGACAGGCATGTTTGGCCGGCGGGGCAAGTGGCAGGAGGCAGAGCGGTGAGAGCTTGGCGGATGCTGGTCAATGCAATTGAGCTAAGATCAATACGTCCAATCACATGTGGGCGGCGGATTGATGGACCTATTACGCACTCAATGGCCAAATTACCAACACTTAAAGGGCTATAAAACAAAGTCTTTCCAATATTAGCTTACACTTTGACAATGTTGGCTAACAAAAGCTTAGTGCTCAATAAAACTTTCTGTCCCGGAGAAGGAATATGGGCTGAACACTGTTCTAATAATTTCTTCATAAACTCACAGAATGAACATTAAAAATATCAAGTTTTGGATTAGAAATAGAATTTATATAAAAATTACACAAAATGGTAAAGTTGCCAGCATTATACTTCATATACATTTTTCTTGCAGCCTTGCTTATCAGTTGCAAAAGTTAAAATATAAAATTAGAGCATTCTAGCTAGTGCTAACAAGCAAGTTCTTTTTTCCTACTGATGTTTTACAGATTAATTCAGAAACATTAAACCTTCAATTTTAAACTCTAGTAACAACCATAGATTTTCTCAGCTATATTATTTTTTCAACAATAGCTCTAATGTGCTAATAAAATGTTTGAAAATAAGATGGTGAAACATTCATTTACAACATAATTAATATATCAAATGTGAGATATAATTTGGTGTAGTATTAAGGCACTAGGTTAGAAACATTGAGATTGTGAGTTCTAATTTGGCCTTGGATACAAAGCCTGATGCATGACCTTGGGCCTGTCATACCCTCTCTGCCCTAAGAAGCAGGCAATGGCGAACCAATTCTGAAAGCTTGCCAAGAAAACTTCAGGGATTAATGCAGGTAGTTGCTAAGAGTTAGCAATGATTCCAAGGCACACACACACAAATTAATCATATCAAACGCCAAATTTTACTAATGTCATATAAAAGTTGCTTTAAGATAAATTAATCTTACTTGAGGTCTTCCTGCTCTCCCAATCATTTGCAAAATATCAGTTTCACTGTACTCTTGAAACATTCCTCCAGCATAATGCATTGTTGATTTTATAACTACCAGGTGTGCTGGTAAATTTACTCCCATGGCAAGTGTACTAGTAGTAACTGCAAAAATCAAATATTAAAATGTTACAAGAGATGAGTTTTAAAAAACTGAATGTTTTTATAATGTACCAGACTTTCTCCCTTTCAATACAATGAAGTGAGAAAAAAAGTTTTAAGCTTACTTTTTCAATTCTCTATCATAACATTATATATTATATTTTGCTGATACAACCCCTATTATTTCAATGCAGTATAATCAAATACTGTGTCAAATTGTAGCAGGTTATTTCATTTTGCATATATCATATGTAGCAACAGTGTAAGTATATATGGCACATATATCTAAAAGGCTGGAAAGTGGAGATATCTGTAGCTCACAATTAAAATTTTGAGATATTGATGTGTGCTGAACTTGGTTTCTTCTTCCAATGTTTCATTACCAAAGTAGCTAATATCATCAGTGCTCTGAACAAGGTAGAAGAGTTTACACATATAAAATTTAACAAACACATTTGCTGGGGTCAAAAAACTGATAATGTTACTAGTTTGGTAATGAAATATCTATAAGAAGTTAATTAGTGAAACTGAAATTCAGAAAATCTGCAACAAAATAGGAATTTGACTCCAAGCCCTCTTCTTCATGTCCATAACCATGATTACTTTTCCATGCTGTGCTGCCTTTGTATTTAGATAACTTTGAATAGCAATTTTTTAAAAAAATAATTATTAATTTACCAACAGGCCCTCCCAGAAATCCAGAAACCAGAGTTTTCCAGAGTTATAATAAAAATTAAAAATGACAGCACATAAATATAAAAGTGCAAAAAACAGAACATCTCATCATGATATTTAATTTCAATATTATTAAGTGAAAAAGGGATAAACACCTATTCTAAGTCTTACCTTTGAAAGTTAGTTGCAAGCCAAATTGCCCTTCTGTTCCCATACCACATTTATAAACTATCATAACAAATTCCATTTTTACAAGTTAATGTTTTTTAAGATTATCCTAGTTTTAAAAAATGAACTTCCAAGCTCAAATTATCCTACTTTAGATATATTATGTGGACATCTAGTTTTCTGGAGAAAACTTTACTGCTGGGGAAAGTGGAAGGAAAGAGAAGATGACCAGCAGCAAGAAAGTTACAACAGTGAGGAGTGCATTGTTGGGGAGAGCTGAAAGGAACAAATTGTCATGAAGAAATTCTATCCTGAAAGTCAACATTGATGTGATAGCACATAATTAATCAATTAACTAATCAATCATTCAATAACAGGTTGACTGTTAACTTTTTAAAGAAATTAAGTATCAAAATTATTTTTATTCTGAAATGTACTCACAAAGAACTGGTATATCTCCCATATTAAAAGCTGTTTCAATTGTTTTTCTATCAGACATTTCTACTCCAGCATGATGATAAGCAACTCCACAAATTAAGAGATCTACAAATGAAATTCAAACTTGAAATATTGTTGATTTTTTCCCCTTATACATAAATAATTATAGTTTCTCCAATTAGCATAACTTACATACCCCTAAGCTTGGCTTCTTTTATTAAATTTGCAGATCTTTGTAATCTTCAGGGAGAGAACAAGAAAATATGGCAGTTGCAATAAGTCCTTAAATAAGTACAAAAAATTAATAGTTTTTTTTTTTTGAAAGATCACTCTGTTTGATTTCATCATGATAAACTTCAGATTGGACAGGGATGAAAAACAGGAGAAGCCCATTTATCACCTGATAAGGCTAAAAGGTTTTCACCCATTTCATGACAGCAATAAATAAACTCTTTTAGTTCAGAAAATTTCCATTTTTAAAAAACTGTTCTCATTAAAAATTATTCTCATACCAGCACTTGTCTTCCTTCTTCAATGAATGCATACTTTCTCTCCAGGCTTGGAGATCTGGCTGTGCCATAGAACCTATGCAATGGTTTTGTTGAATGTTGTTGGCTTTACTATTCCTTGGTTGTGAATTGTGTTATATAAATTTTACATGGTTTTATATTATTTTATATTTTTATACTGTATTCTTTTTTGTTTTGGTTTTAATTGTAAGCTACACAAAACCATATATTTGAGATGGGCAACTATAAAATTGAAATAACAAATAAATATTTTTACTGTACTCATACAGAGAAAGATCTATATATATGCAATTAAAGCAGTAAAATTACTGCTTCAAGAAATTGACTGAAAATCACTCCTCTCCTTTCTTTCCTCTCATCCCTCTTCAGATACAATTCAGGGGTAATGTCCGAACAACTCCTCTCTCCAAATTTCCCTATCTGTATTATATACAATAAGATTAATTTTCTCTTACATTAATACTTCTATTTATCTAACCTTCTCAGTATATACGTCTATAAATATGTATACAACCTCCAGTTATTCAATACTATNTCTCTTTTCAGCCAATCATAAAAAGTTCCCCAGATTTCATAGTAGTCTGACTCTGTCTTATCTTTAATCGTCATTGTTAGTCTATTCATTTCTGCACATTCCAGTATTTTCCCAATCACCTCTCCCTCTGGGGGGGCTTTCAGTGCTTTCCAATTTTGTGCAAACACAATCCTGGCTGCCGTAATTATATGAATAATTACGTGTATTTTTAAGGAAATTTTAAGACTTGTTATGTGGAGACTGGAAAAAACAATAAAAATATTCAGCACTAATGCTCTGATTGTTGGTATCTGCTACATAATTGCAGAGCGCAGAGAGATTTACTTTAGATATTCCAAAAGCAAATACTTTACAAAAGGATGAATTTAATTACATCATAAGTAAGTGATCTGATGCTATTAATTTGCATTCCCTGAAATAGTCCTATGGAAAATATTCTTAGCAAAATCACTTCATTATCTAATCACCACATGCTATCATGGGGGTAGTCCATTATAAATTGATGAGAAACACAGATTTTGCTACATACAGACTCTGCATATGTTGTAACTAGGAGAAAGCCTGCATTACAGGGTACCTTTGTTTTTGTTCTATAGTCATAATAAATTTAGCATCTTTTGCCAGTACAGAAGCAGCTTGCTGAACTCCTTTCCTTGTGGCACAGAACTGTAAATAAGAAAATCCATTGTTTATAATAATTCTGAAATGTACACTAGAACATGACAATTGTTAAGGGGAAATTGTGATGCATACCACAAGTGCTGGCTTTTGTTCAGAATATGTTTGAATAACACTAGCTACTTTATAGTTAAGTGTTAAGTCAAATTTGAATGCAGTTTGATTGCTACTGCAGGGAAATCCAAGCACAACTTTGTGAAGCTTCACTGGACGGTGTCTTTCATCTATTTTCAGGCATACAGCAGGCCTCTTGCCATCTGAAAGCCATTCTGCAATCTTTAAAGGAAAAGAAAACATGTTAGGATTGAAATTGGAAAAAGATGCCTTGGGCTGCAGTCCTGAAAGTACTTGCTCAAGAGGAACTATACTTTAATCATGAAAGCTCCACTGGCAGAAATATTTTTAGATTTACTGTACTGGGTATTCAGTGTGTTTATTTGTGTCATGAATACAAAGTACTGTTCCAGAAGTTTTACCAAGATTTACCAGCTAATACTGCTAAATACTGCCTATATGTCAGTCTTTCTGCTAGAGTGCTTCCTACGTTATATGAAGATGGGTGAGTGGAGAATGTTATTTATATGTAAGATATTAGATATTAGTGACAGATTTTATTTTCCTGGGCTCCAAGATCACCGCAGATGGGGACTGCAGCCAAGAAATTAAAAGACGCTTGCTCCCGGGGAGGAAAGCTATGGCAAATCTAGACAGCATACTAAAAAGCAGAGACATCACCCTGCCAACAAAAGTGTGTATAGTCAAGGCCATGGTTTTCCCAGTTGCAATATATGGCTGTGAAAGCTGGACCATAAGAAAGGCTGAGCGACAAAGAATTGAGGCCTATGAACTATAGTGCTGGAGAAGACTCCTGCGAGTCCCCTGGACTGCAAGGCGATCAAACCGGTCAGTCATAGAGGAGATCAACCCTGACTGCTCTTTAGAAGGCCAGATCCTGAAGTTGAAATTCAAATACTTTGGCCACCTAATGAGAAGGAAGGACTCACTGGAGAAGAGCCTAATGCTGGGGAAAATTGAGGGCAATAGAAGAAGGGGACGACAGAGAATGAGGTGGCTGGATGGAGTCACTGAAGCAGTAGGCGTGAGCTTAAATGGACTCCAGAAGATGATAGAGGACAGGAAGACCTGGAGGAACGTTGTCCATGGGGTCGCGATGGGTCGGACACAACTTCGCTACTAACAACAACAACCTTAGGTGTTCTGTATAATATTCAATCACTGCATCTCTGGCATTACAGTCAGAAAAACTGAGTAGAAACTGCAGTAAATGTAAATATTGAGAAAAGAGAACAATAAAATTTCAAAGTCACTTGCAGTGATTTATTGGCTGTCCCATGCACAACAGGAATCAGAAATGAGCATTATGAATATAGTAAATGTGATCCTTTATTCACTCAAGTAGATCATAGCAAACAGTTCCTTCTTCCACATTCAACCAAATAGCCAGTACACATATCCTAGATGTCCGAGCAAACAGGCTGGAGAATCCATAAATGCAAGTTGGGATTACTTCTCTTTTTTTAGCTATAGAGGACAAATACTATAATGTTTCTGATATTCTGGCCTTTGGCAGGTAATAATAATAATACTGACTGAACTTTCCTGAGGAAAACCAGGAGGAAATTACACATTGTTTCCCCTTTTGTTTTTTAAAAAATCTATCTTGAGACAAATAACAGGGAGGTAGCTAGACGTAAAAAGAAGCAGATCACTCAGAAAGGACCAAAGGAAAGAAAACATAGAAGACATTTTTCTGATTGCAGAAAAATGTAAGCAAAATGGAGACTGGAAAAATAACCACATGGGTTCAATAAGCTAGTTTCCAGGAGAAAAGCACAACCAAGAGATGCTCAAGCAGAAGGGATTGTGATAAGAGCAAAGATAACCATTTCTGACACTGGAAGTGAGGAAGAGTGATACATCTGAGCCAAGAAAAACTTTTGGAAACATGAAAGCACTGTTTGCAGGAACAATAAAAGTTTCTACCAGTGATGAGATTCAGTCGGTTCGCAGAACCGGTAGCCCAGAATGGACTTCCGGATGCGGCATCCACACAGAGAACCGGTTGTTCACATATTTGAATCCCACAGTTGGTTTCTACCTGATCAGAGCGGGACCCATGGTAAAAGCAGGCCAAAATATTTTAGTGTTGGAGGTAGGATAAAGCATTGAGGCATAAACCAAAAATCTGTAGAGAGCCAACAGGAGCTAAGATGTGCTTCTACAACTCTGACTGAAGGTTGCAAGCTATGGGAGTCAGAGATTACTTAGGACAAGCTAGCTGGATAAGCACAGTGAGAGAAATCATTTCTGTCTTAAATAAGATTAGGGTTAAATTCTGCTTTTAGATTCTTTTGTTTTAAAATATAGTAGTCTGATGCATTAGAGGATCAGGAGAGATATGACAGTGTCTGTATATCATATTTGAAGGGCTGTCACAGAAGGGAGAACGAACTTATTCTTTATTAATGGTTAAAACTACAATGAAACAGATTTAGGGTAGACATCAAGAGGGACAAAACTGATTGAATGAGCTTTTAACCAGGGGAACAAGCTGCAAGTGCAGTAGTTCATGGAATGGACAACAGATTAGGTGTCCCCTGGAAAATAACTGATGCTCAAATGGATTACCCCAAAGCAGCAGAAAGGATTAGGATATGAATTACCAATCTATATACTATTGGACTGAAATTCACGCAAAAGCCATGCTGACTGAAGTTCTAGGAAGATGCAGCTATAAACATTTAATTCCCCGTTCAAGCCTTGCTGTGCTGCCTCATCATGATGGGGAGAGTTCCTGCAAGAGAGGAGTAAACAATGTAGGGATTGTATGCCAAGTCCCAAAAGGATTATCCAAAGTTAAACAAGCCTCAGCAGTATAGGAATATGCTGGTGGTGGATGTTTATTTTAGTGACAACAGCAATTGAATAATTTTATACTATGTGAAAGAAAGCAATGATACACACACATTTTACTAAGACAAAATAAAGTAATTGGTGATATAGTGCTGGTTCTTTCAGGTTGGATGGCACTTAATATTCTACTGGGGAAAAGCTTGGGATTTTTTGGAGTACTAATGATATTTATGCCTCAGCTAGATTAAAGCTTTCCAGATATCTAGTTGCTAATGTTGCCACACAGGAACAGAAAATCCAAAGCTGCAAAGACAGAGCTACTGTGGGAATATGGAGTGTCAGAAGCATATACGTAGGAAAGCTCAACTCAGTGAAAGATGAAATGAATCAACTATTTGGTAAGGTAGCGCTCGAGGCTTGAAAAATATATTCAAGTGTTGTGAAGTGTCTGTACCTACAAAGACCAGAATCATGTTAGCAATAGTTTTCCCCAGGACAGTCTATGGAAGCAAAGGTTGGACTGAAAAAGCTGGGTAGAAAAAGCATTGCCTTTTTTGAACTTTGGTTTTGGAGAAAACTTTTGATCGTATCATGGATAGCCAATAAAACAAACAAATGGTTCATAGAACAATCATCCAGAATTCTCTCCAGATAAAAATGACACTGAAAATGTAACATATTAGACATATTATGGAAGACCTAAAGGGCCAGGTCTAGCTATGCTATGCTAGCTTATGCTGACACTGACTTGTGGTAAAAAAAAATCGAATATTTAGAGATGACAGTGTGAAACGGAAACCTTCACTGTGCTTAGCGCATATATTACAAACTTATGACCCACAATGCATTTTGGAATCCAGTCATTAGATTGCCAGTACTGTAACCTGTATTGTATTCAACAAATATGAGAGAAGTACAGAGTTTGCCCATCAAGCATAGCCTTTTAAATTTAAAGTACTGTAATTGTCTTTTCGGTACAACAATAAAGAAATCAGTTGATAAACGTTGATATTTTTCTTTTTGGGATGTTTGGTTTTGGAGAGCAAAGCAGTTGAACAGAGAAAAAAATCTTTTTGAAATATAAAGTACAGTATAAAGTATAAAAAGAAAAGTTAATTCATGTTTCTTACATCTTCTGCATTTGGAATCGTTGCAGAAACTGCCACAAATCTCATGGGAAATACTGAGCTAGGATTGTCAGAACTTTGTGAGAAAGAAGACTGAATAGTTTTCATCCGGCTGACCACAACTTCAAGAGTAGCACCCCGGCTCTCATCTTTTACAACATGTACCTATGGAATTAAATACAACTGTATATAAAACATATACTGCTTTCTGTCATTATATTTTAAGTCACCTGTTACTACTTTACCTCATCAATGAGGATAAGTCTCACTAGCTGAACTAAAGAGTTATCTCTCCATTTTCTAGTCATGCTATCCCACTTTTCCTGCAAAGTAGAAAAAAATGTATCATTGTAGTACAATCTAAATCATCTGTTTTATAGGATTAAAAATACCGTTGGTACTGTCAATTGCTATTATTACTACACCTAGCAATTAGCTTTAGCGTTATAAATACTAAGAATTATTTCAAAGTGTCTTTGTTTCAAGCTAGCAGGACTTTTATATAAAAAAAAAGTACTGCAGATCAAATTCAAACAGAATTTCAGAGTAATGCTGCATTTTCACCCTTCAGATTTAATTATTGTGTAGCTGATGCTACTCTACGCAGCAGCAAAGAAACCTCTCATGCATGCTATGTGACCAATTCACAGTGAAACTATAGATAAATCAACTGGAGACTGATCAGGCTTATTTCTAAACATAAAAATATAACTTGAATGGTACTGAATATTTCTAGTTAGCAAACCAACATTAACTAATTTTTGAAACTTACTGGTGTGGTCAAAATAATGTGAGCATGTTGTATTTCAAATAAGTCATCCACTGCTGTATCTCCTGTTAGCTCCTTACAGATGAGTCCAATGGGTCCAAATTTTAATTTCCAATCATCAAAGCGCTGACTGCAGAGAGCTTTTATTGGAGCCACTAAAAACAATACCAAGTGTTGTGAGAGAACAAGACATCCACAAAATAACTCCAGTACAATATCTCCAATACTTTTCCACTTTTTCCACTCAAAATTTCAAATTCAAAGTTAGGGCTATATTCTAATGATTTTTCATATACTATATATTCTACTTCTTTCACTGAACCTTAGCTGTATACTCTTTAAAATATTAAACTTTTTTCTCAAGTTTTTTTTTAAAGAGCATACATTTTTATTTTAGCTTACGTATTAATTTTGTAATAAATCAACATTTAAAAAGAGCAATTCTACATTCCTGGGGAGATTGGCTGCAGCGCCGTTATATCTCATGAATTTCTTTTTTGCTAACTTCGCCATATTTTCATTGTCATCAGTAAAGGACAATTATTCTGATGGCAGTACAGAAAGTAACAGATTGAAAAGGACCAGGCGACACCTTGCAGCTGCCAGATTCAAGCCCTGTTCCTGGTGCCACTAGACAATACAAAATATTTACCAAATTTGGAGCTTCTGGATTTATTTTTCTTACTAGTGAAATAAATAAAATAAATGTTTTAATAGAAAAATGCAATGAAAGCAAAGGATATCCCACTCCCTGAGCAGAACTATTTTTGCCTCTCTGTGCACTGCAGAAAGAGTATAGCCCAATCATTACATATCACTGTCTGCTTAAAACAAGGGTCACCTTTCTCTGTGCAGAAAGAATTTCCAGTATAAGTGACAGAAGCAAAGTTTAGACCAGCAGACTAAGCTTTGAAGGAAGATCTTCCTATATATACAACTTTACCCATTGAATCATATCAGGAAAGGGCACAGCTAAGTTTCTAACTACTGGCCTAAGAGGCCTTCCAGAACAAGACTTATGAAAAAATAAATCAAAACCACATTATGCACAACTATAAAACAAAATAAATAAATCATTATTAAAATATATAAACATAGTTTTGTTGCTGCCATAAGGCTACATGCAATAACCAAAACATCAAGCAAAAACAAAGTAGTTTTATGAGCAGTAATAATAATTTCAACAAATAGTATACTTACTATATACAATTTTAATATTTAACCAAGGTATTGGCACCTTGATTAATAATCTGGTAACTGCAAGCTCGAACATTACAGTTTTTCCAGAACCAGTTGGTGCGCAGATTACAAAATTTCTGTCTGTGTAAAGAAGCTACAAAACAGTAACAAATAGTAAAATATAGCACAGCAGCCAACAACATCTATTTTGACTTTAAAAAACCCACTTTTTTAAAAACACGAGAAGCAAAGGAGCCTAAACTAGAATATTTTATTTTTTTCTTTGCTTTGCCATTGAACAATTGTGAATAATATATGGTATTTAAAATGATTATGTGACATGGTCTGAAACAACATTGCTAACATAAAACCAATTCTCAAGTCCCAGGAGGAAATAGTGCACATAGGAGAAAAATAGCATATGACATATCATATGGACTAGCAAAATATATTAACATTTCAGCTACATAAGTAAAACACAGTAAAATATAAATGTTCAAAAGATTTATGTTCAAATACCGATGTCTAGGCTATCTAACCATTGAAGCTCAGTATCACTTATATTAAAAAAAAAATCAGATACTGGACTGGTATATATGCCCTCAGCTTATAACTGGTCACTATGTGATCTACAGTT
Organism: Protobothrops mucrosquamatus; assembly: GCF_001527695.2. NCBI lineage: Eukaryota > Metazoa > Chordata > Lepidosauria > Squamata > Viperidae > Protobothrops > Protobothrops mucrosquamatus. The sequence continues at coordinate 101,498 of NW_015388219.1, read as the reverse complement.
TGACCTGGGACCCTGCAGTCACACTGAGGGGAGGATACGATGGCCTTTCTAGACAGAGAATGCTGGCAGATGCCATGTGAGGTGTAAATCCTACTCAGGATTGTCCATTCCTGATGTGGTAGTTCAAAGCCTGGCACCTTTTTTGGTGGGGTCATTTATGTGTTTTCCTATGTCTGGGCATTCAGCGACCCATTTGGCTTTCCATTGGGAATCAGTGTTAAAGTTCTTGGGCAGATGTTGTGCAAGTGCCATCAGGGGCTTCCTAGATTTGAGTCTTTTGGCTGATAAATGTCTTTAATATTTAATCTGTCTTTACAAATATACAATAAAAATTGTCAATCATATACATCCCTATCAACATAGGAGTTTGAAATATTGTATTTTCCTGTCTAAGTTGCTTATACCGTGATCTTATCATATTTATCAAAAGGTAAATCCCATAAAATTAAAAACTTCATTCCAAAATAAGAAGGTATAAGATTGTAGCTTTGGGCAATGATGACATTTGAAGAGATTTTGGAAAATATACCTTATAAATTTGCTCATTATACTCTAAAAATGTTTATTTCTTTACTGTAGCATAGGCCATAGATCACAACAAGAAAAGCAGGTCTGTTGGGATTTTAGCAGGCTGCTATAAATAACAGTGGAGCTATATTTTGACAGAAGATAACAAACTGCAAATCTCTGGAGCACAATGTAGGGAGATGCTGCATTTCCATGGTGACAGGACACATGAATATGATAGGAGGCATTGGTCAAGCTGTTCCAGGTGAAGGTTGGCTGTAAGGAAGTTTTGTAAGATGGTAGTGAAGCCAGAGCTACAGACAGTTCTGGAAGAAATGGATTTTCTAGACTCTTTTCAGACTGAGTTGGAAATCACATCAATCACCCTGCTGAACCACCTTTATTGGATCTTGGAGAAAGTGCACCCCTAACTGTCTCCCCGATGCTATGTAATTATGAAAATACATGAAATTGCTGTGTGAGATCATCCATTTGTTTGGAATGATGTGCCATCATCTGCAGATGATACTCAATTGTATAACACTCCAGACCAGGGACTGGAGATGGGGTAAGGACCTGGCCTGATGTCTGGAAGCTGTTAGAGCTTTGATGGGTTTTAACAACCTCAGATTAAATCCCTGCAACCTGAAGTTGTTGTTCGTTGCTGATAAATCTGACATTACTGGTTCCAACTGACTCAGAATAGGATTATCTTTCTCCTAAAGAAACAGGTGTGTAACTTGAAATTACTCCCGAACTTGCAGTTCCTGTTAAAGCAGTGAGCTGAGGCTATGGTCTGAAGCATTTTGTCCAGGTTTGATAGATGTGTCATTTGAGAACCTTTCTGAATTATAAGAGCAGGATATCAATAATGCAATCTTTATGGGTTAATTTTGAAGATAAACCAGGAAATTATAACAGATCTAAAATGTGACAGCCCATCCTGACTCTGGACAATAGATTTAACAATTTAACACCAATACTGTAGCCACCTCGTTAGCGCCCATTTTACCTGCAGATTTTAAAAAGTCTTGTTGTCCCCTTTAAAGTCCTACAGACTTGATTCCTGGATTCTTATAGGAACATCTTTCCTGGTAAGAGGGTCAGAGGACACTGAGGGTTCCCACCTGATGGGAAGTGATGTAAATGTAACCTGATAATGCTTCTCCTCAGTAAATGTCTTACACTGCATAATACCTTGCTTCCTGAAATAAAGAATGACCTCCTGGTCTTGAAGAAGGTGCTTTGTTGTTGTTGTTGTTAATTGCGAAATCATGTCCAACCCATCGCGACCCCATGGACAACGTTCCTCCAGGTCTTCCTGTCCTCTACCATCTTCTGGAGTCCATTTAAGCTCACGCCTACTGCTTCAGTGACTCCATCCAGCCACCTCATTCTCTGTCATCCCCTTCTTCTATTGCCCTCGATCTTTCCCAGCATTAGGCTCTTCTCCAGTGAGTCCTTCCTTCTCATTAGGTGGCCAAAGTATCTGAGTTTCAACTTCAGGATCTGGCCTTCTAAAGAGTAGTCGGGGTTGATCTCCTCTAGGACTGACTGGTTTGAATGCCTTGCAGTCCAAGGGACTCGCAGGAGTCTTCTCCAGCACCATAGTTCAAAGGCCTCAATTCTTTTGCGCTCAGCCTTTCTTATGCTCCAACTTTCACAGCCATACATTGCAACTGGGAAAACCATGGCCTTGACTATACGCACTTTTGCTGGCAGGGTGATGTCTCTGCTTTTTAGTATGCTGTCTAGATTTGCCATAGCTTTCCTCCCCAGGAGCAAGCGTCTTTTAATTTCTTGGCTGCAGTCCCCATCTGAGGTGATCTTGGAGCCCAGGAAAATAAAATCTGCCACTACCTCCATTTCTTCCCCATCTATTTGCCAGGAATTGAGAGGGCCAGATGCCATGATCCTACTATTCTGCAGGACATTTGGGTGATGAGGATGGAAGGCTACTTCTGGATATTTATTTATTGTCTTTTAGTTTTTGTTCTAGTTACTTCCCAAGAACGTAAGAATAGTTCAATACCAGTATTGTTATAATTAGCTCATACTTACATCGTCCAAAGCCTTAGATTGAATATAATTAAAATAAGGGAATTCTTTGAAAATATTTCTAAATTGAGAGGCTTAAAACTCGTATTAAGGAAACACTTTAGTGAAGTACGGGTACAATTTTATCTAAACATAAGTATAAAAAAACCTTCTAATATTCCACATTTGTTGCATTACATAAAATAGGTCTTAAAACAAAGGAATAAACACAAGAGAAAACTGAAAGAAGAAAACAAATGTCTTGGAGAAAATCTGTAATAAATATTTATAAAATTACCGATTAATTTACCAAACATAAACATTATTCATTTATACGGGTAAATTAATCCAACGACCCTGCTATGCTAATGGGCCATATAATAGTACTGCACCTCAATATATGAATAACATAGAGATGTTTATTATTCATGTTATGGATCATGACCCTTGCTATAATGATGAATTTGCTCAATTAGCTTTCCTGATATTATACACCCATATATAGGAACCCCTTAGCCACATGATGAATTTTTGGATTTTAAAAGACCTATTGCTTACATCCAAGAAATGTTATATAGTTATAGCAATAACTTATAAAAGGATACGGATTTCAGTCACAGGCCTCAAAATCACGGAGTCATTTTTAGATACCACTAGTAACAAAACAACAACAAAAAACGTTGGTTTAATTTTCTTTCTTTCTCATTCACATACACATTATACTTGATCTTAGCCAATATTTATTTAAACAGCACAAATAAAAACAAAGAAGATTAGATTCTGACCTAGTTGTACTTATTTGTGCAATAAATAGGCAGGGGAGGATAGACTAAATATTGATATTCTGTACAAATCTTGATATTTACAACATGAAAAATGGCAGTAGTAACTATCTTTTCTATTACAGTTTACTATGTTAACAGATATGTTGAGGACAGGCTGTAATCCCATTGGCAATAATGTAACATTGATGTTGGTTGGTGTGATGGTTGAAGTTAGCCCCATCAGTGAAGTAAATAGTAGAGGAAGCCAATGCTGGGAATAGCAATGAAGTGCTGAAGGAGAAAATTTCTTGTCAGCTGTTTCCTGGTATGATAAACAAGTATGTTATTTCTGGTGTTGAATAAATTTTTAACTTCCAGTCCAGTCAGCTTTTGTACATGAACTGGAAAAGACTACCAAGAAAAAACCAAAATATTTTGGACCAAATTTGCTTGATATCTAAAATTTTCAAAAGAGTGATCTGGTGAGATAAGTGTTTTGTATTAATTTGAAATCTGCAAACTACGATTCCATGCTTTATACAGTATAACAAACTTATTTACAAAATATAGCTTACAAGAAGGTAATGCTTGTAAAAAGCTTCTTTGAAGGCATTAATAAAATATATTCCTACTCCAATTTAAATAATTTCTAACCCTAACTTAATCTTTATAATTGTTTCTGGGGGCTTCTCTGATGGGTGTTTCTAAATAAAGCTTCTCTGATATAATCAAACCTTCATGATTTACAGGGTTTTATAAGTAACCTTCTGTGCTGTCACACTATTCCTTCCATACTTTCTTGTTATCAAGTAAATTTATAAGACAAAAAAGACATATGTCTTTGAATTGATAGCACTGTACCTCAAATTCCCACATACTTAGAGGTTTTTTTAAAATGTCATACAAATAGCCCTGGGTAAATGATGGCAATTGGTACTGGAATCACATTGAGATCACAAGTTCTGGCATTTCTGGTTGCTATGATTAAGTGAATCCCATGCTATTGCTAAGCATGTCGTCTGATTGGCGTGTGCAACTTCCTGTTGGTTTCCCTGTTGACTTTGCTTGCCAGTATGGTCACAAATGGTGATCGCATGACCAGAGGATGCTGCAATGTCCTAACTGTGCATTGGTCCTACTATAAGTATCAGTTATTCAGCATTGTTGTAAGTTTGAATAGTTGCTGAATGAGTGGTTATTAAACAAGGACCACCTGTACTTTGATATTTCTTCATCGCTATATAGATAGATTAAACTGATAGGCTTGGAACCAAAAGAGAAAAGAATATGTGAAAATAATATTTCCCCCCATCTATTTGTTTGGTCTTAAAATAGAGGAATACTGAACTCTATGTGACTGGCATTTTCTTGTACCCTATTATAACAACTTCAGTGTTATCTAGCTTATGTATACTTTTTGTGATTCATTTTTTTCTAATTTGCATTTACCTAATTTATCCAATTTACCTTCTACATAAGTAGTGTAGCCCTATCCCTAACCTTTGTTTTACATAATTCTAACAGATTAACTTTCTGTATTTCTGAATCTGATTCTGTTCATGAACATACATTATTCATAGTTATTGCATGAAAGCTGTAATTTAAGTACCTTTTTGCAGGAAAAAGTGTAGAAAAAAGTATAATTTACCTTCCATACTAGAGTTCTCTAAAATACGTGGTGCTTTTTTAATTTCCTTTGTATTTGTAGAAGCAGAAAAAATATTATTTATAGAAAGATAATTAAAATCTGAGTTTTGGACTTTCTGCACATTATTTTTCCATAAGTCTTTTTTCATCTCTTTGTTTTTAATAATATTGCAATATGTATCCATTTCTATCTTTCCACTGGCATTATCTGCATATGTATAAGAAGCTGGTTTAAATAAGCTGTAAAAAATGCAAAGGATTTTTTTTAATAATATACACAAACACACACACCTATTTATATGACAATTATATATTTTTGTTCTGTTGCATTGTTTCTAGTAACTAGTTTTTTAAAACTTTATAAACAACTTATATAACTTTGATTATTTAGTTGATCGGTCCATTAGTACAGGTAAGTATTGTATGCTCTCTTGCTGAGAGGTATTGCTCAGATCATCTCTCATATATCTGCTTTTTCAATCTACCCTAACATCCATTTCTACTGAGCTTCTGAAAAATTACATAACTTGGATATTGCAATATGCAGTAAATCAAAGTTTTCAAAGAACTGAAGAAGAAAACAGAAGGAAGCAAAAGCTTTCATTCTAACTTACTACAGTCTTGTTTTCATTTCATTGTTTATATCTGGGTACTTAATGAAGGAAAAACTCAATGAACACTATACATTCAATAAAAAAAATATATGCATCCCTCCTTGAACTCTGCCTAGCTGAAAGTTACTTAGACTTTCTTAACAAATTCTTGAAAAAGGACAATCTAATGAGCTGAAATAAATCACCAAAAACTACTTTCTAATGCCAGAGTAATGGGATGTTACATTCCCATTCCTGTAGTAAAAATTTTATGACTAACATCTATGAAGCCTAGGTTACAAAGCTATATTCTGTAAGATGCCACAGGACTATGTCTTTGTGAGCAAATTGAAGAGTGATGGCAAATCAGTTGTCCCAAAGATGAAACATTTAGCTTCCAATCCAAGAAGCTTCTTCAGTTCTAACTGACTGGTGGAAGAATTCATATTCTTTGCAGTCATCTGGTTGTTAGCACTCTGAGAGTCAGTGGTTGGTTCTCTGAGAGTCATTGAGGCCACTTGGGGTTTATCTGTATTCCCAGTCACCTGAATCAGAGTGCAAATGGGTATAGAAACTTCTTGGGATGTTTTCAAAACAAAAACAAGCCCAGTTGCCTTTTGGAAAAAAGCATTTTGGGGACAACCATGACTTGAATGATTGACAATCTCCATAGACGTTTGGCAAATAAGCTATTTCTTAACTCAAAATAAATTAAATTCTGTGTTTAAACCCTTATAAAAGATGTTTTGCCTAAGGCATTTCCAACTGCTGTACTAAAACATTGTTCCCAGATATTTTACATTCAAAAGAATAGTAATATGGTTTTGATAATTATTAAAATTGACACAGAATCATACCTTTTCCTGAATGTTGAACAAGCACTTTCATCACCATTTTCTTCTGGAAAATTAATTAATATTTATTTTTTAAAGGGCTTTATAAGACAAGTTCTGCTTATGTTCTAATCAACACATGGAGAACAATGGAGCTGATTCCAATCTGTTGCCCCCAAAAATATTATATTCCTGCCCCAATTTTAGCCGGTAGTTACTATAATTCTCTTTGTAAGCAGACTTCTAAAAATAAACAATATCATGCTTGTTATTAATCTGTCAGTTCAATAATGATTATATTGTACTCATTTTAAAAAATTTTTTAACATGGATAACAATTTTTTTATATCTTACATGCATATGTCACGTATAATATTCTTTCAAAATATATAAAGCAAATTATAAATTCAAATTAATTTTACTTTAAAATATAAATTCAGAACATCACAGTAAAATTAAGAAAATCTAAAATAATTTATCACATGATTTATCACTTGTTACTTCTATGTACACTGAGAGCTTATGCACTGGAGACAAATTCCTTGTGTGCCCAATCACACTTGGCCAATAAAGAATTCTAATTCGTGCCCACAGTATAAAAATGACAATAAAGGTTATCTTATCTTATCTTATCTTATCTTATCTTATCTTATCTTGTCTTGTCTTGTCTTGTCTTGTCTTGTCTTGTCTTGTCTTATCTTATCTTATCTTATCTTATCTTATCTTATCTTATCTTATCTAAATAAAGGGATTCCTCCTCTTTTTATAGACTGGCATTTCAGAAGAAATTCATACATTGAAGCACATGTGAACCTTCTGTTCATTTTTGAGCTGATTTCAACCCCAAAACACTTATCATATAGCATGATTTAAACACATAAACATATATTTATTTTATTCAATTAAATGTATAAATTGCCACAAGAATGATATAATAGGCTTGCATGTGGCCAGCAGCTAGCTAGCGAAGGGCCAGGCAGGGCATACTTAGTCAGCAGCAGGAGGAAGAAGATGATGAAAGTGACTGGAGCAGCAGAGTGGAGGGTAGCTGGCAGGGGCCTCAGAGGGCAGGGCAACTAGGGCAGATGGGATTGGTATTGGGCTGGAGCAGCTAGGGATTTGTGCTGCATTGCTAGGCCGGACTAGGGTGATTGCAGCTTTTGGGGATGGCTATGGATTCACACGGCACTGCCAAGCTGGGGTAACTAGAGCTTCCTGGAGCAGCTTCAGCTTTGCATGGTACTGCTGGGTCAGCTGTGACTTCATGTGGCACTCCGGGCTGGGGCTTCCCAGAACAGTTACAACTTTGTGCTACAGCTCGGAGGCTGTTTTGTCTAAGGAAAAGTATTACTCCAGGTTTTTCTCCTGGAGTAAGTAGCATATAGCTTTACAGATTCAATATATGTACAGAAGCATCATCATCTATTATCTATATTAAATCATATATGATTTAATTCCTTGGGTTTATCAGGACAAACTCTCTAAAACAAAAATGCTAAGTTTTATTTTCTATTTTAACTTTTATGAGTTGTCATATTAATACTAATCACGGATTCTACCTTTTTGGTTAGCTTTTGCAAAATCCATTTGTAGCTCCTGAGTGGGTGAAATTTCAAAAACAGATGGAACAGGTGCAATATCCCAGTTTGTTGGCTCTTCATTTTCTACATACCTTTCAAAATATGCATATACAAAAAAAAAAAAACCTTTAAGATGTTCCATTCAAATTGCTGACAAACCACCAAACATATTGACTTCTAAATTTGCTCTTTTAATATTACACTTGACGAAAAAGTGTTATATTTAACATTGAAGGTTTCTGTTAACCCACTTCAGTTAAGTATGAATTTGCTATGTGGTGGCCAATGGTGGGCAGCCATAATTCCAAAGACCCAGAGGTTTTCTGCTTGTACAACTATATTATATGTAGAAAAACAATTTAGATGCAGAACAAATTTGTAAGATAATTGAAACTTCAAAAAGTATCAAATATAAAATAAAACAAATCATTTATTGTGGAATAAATGTTCAAAGCTGTATCAGTATAGCCTATAGAATCCAAAGGATGAAAGTAATAGGTATCAATTATTTTTTAAAGAACCGTTTTAAACAGAGATGTTCAATTAATGTAATGGAGATTGGTATTTCATTGTACAGAAAGCATATATGATTGGCTCTGTATTCAGCCAATACTGCATTACATAGCTGCCAACATTGACACCATATTTTAAATTATCAGTATTTTTCACCAATCACTGGGCCAACTTACATTTGCGTTGTGCCTGGTCCTTCAAAAAATAAGTTATCTAAAGAAAAGGCTGGTTCTGTCATTGTTGAAATCTGATTTCTCAGTAAGCTGTAAAAACATGTAATAAACAATATTTATGTATTTCATGTCAGTTTATGCTCATTGTCCTCCCCCACCATTTTATTCTCATAGCCACTTTGTAAGGAAGTTTAGGCTAGTGGGTGATAATAAAGAGCTTCATATTTGCAATTATTTTAATCTGGGTATGTTTTAATATCAAATATTCTGTACCATATATACATATTCACCAAAAACATACATGTTCTAATCTATTATTAAAATGAGTATCATTTAAAATATCTACCCTAATGATTTAACTAAGCGCAATATATCAGGATTCATTTCCTTTTTAGAAAAGCTGGGAGGCCTTTTGGTAAATTTAAGGAGATGATGCTTGTTCTTGATAGGGATCACTTTAATTCCAAATAAAACAGTCCCAATTTTCATGAATTAAGGCAAATATATGAGTTTCAGGATAATTTTGCAGGATCTATTCTGGGTCGGTCATAGGACCACAGTTTTAGTCTTCCTACAGTAGCTTTCAACTCATGCTGGAGCCCATCCTCAGGGAACTTCTCTCTACCAGAATGTGTAGACAATTTTGTCCAGTAATGCTGTCTCAAACAGTTGATTTGATGAGCTATGTAATTTTGGAGAATACAGTCTCCCTCCTACCCGTTTGGGAAGAGGTAAATTTAATGCCACCTCAAGTTGTTTTCAAATTCTCTACTGGCATTTAAAATCATATGAACAAGCCATTTAAGCATTGTGAGTAGGCAAGGTAATAGTATTTCAAATCAGTGGCTCTCAACTTTTCTCTTTTTCAAATATAAGGAAAGGAAAGGAAAGGAAAGGAAAAGGAACACATTAATGATAAAGGAAACTTTGTGGAGGAATTCTGGGAAGTGTAGTTTTTTCCACGTCTCTCATTTCAAGTATCTCTAATGTATCACTGAATAAATGAAGAGAGACACAGACAAGAAAATTAAAAACTGAATTGCAACATGTGGAAAACGTTAAAAAAATATCTTATAACTGCTCCATTTTAGCTTCTCATTGTGTGACATGTAACCCCACTCATAAAGCACTATTGTCAAAAGTGAGTCCCCTCTAGTGGTGGGATTCAAATATGTGAACAACTGGTTCTCTGTGTGGATGCCGCTTCCGGAAGTCCATTTTGGGCCTGGGCAACAAAAAAATAGCTACCGGTTCTGCTGAAGTGGTACGAACCAGCTGAATCCCACCATTCCCCTCCCTCATTTTGGTGGAAAATAATATTTGACTAGAAGTATTTAGAGCATATATACTTCAAACGTTTAGGCCTGAAACTGGTTCACGGCTAAATGTAATTATTAATACAGTAACCTGAACTCTGATCAAGAATCTATTTGCAGCCAGTTTAATTTCTATAAATCAGATGTCTCATAGTTATTTCTTTATTAAATTTATATGTCACCCATCTCACTATCAAAGGGGCTCTCGGTGGCTCTAGGTCTTTGTATTCTGGGAATAGTTTAGGAATAACATACTGGCCTTGTCTCCAGTTTTCAAAATGTCATTCAGAGCAGTTCTACACAAAGAGAATTGTGATAGTCTATATCAGTGTTTCTCAACCTTGGCAACTTTAAGACATGTGGATTTCAGCTCCCAGTATTTCCCAGCCACTCTGGATGGAAAGTTATCATCGCATGAACAATGATCTTCCCCTAAATTTTAGATTACACTATATGTCATATGTGGCAGTGAGACACTGACTCCATGAGCTATTTTCATGGTGTGGAACTTTCCAGTTACTCAGGGAACAACCCAATCTCCTTAGAAGAACCATTTACATTGGAACCCATGAAACCAGATTCTAGCCTGATGCCGGATTTCCCAATAGTACCAACTTCCAAAATTTTCAGCAAGGGCCATCTTGGCTGGAGAATTCAGGGAGTTGAAGTCCTCACTTTCTGGAGATTGGGAAACACTAGCATACCCCAGTGTCATACACATTTGCTTTCTAGCTTCACATGTTAATGGTGGTAGATGCCAAAGGGCAAGGCAAGCCATAGTGGAATTTATTATCAAGAGTACAATTAGTAGTCAACATGGCCTGTTTTATTTCAGGGAGGCAAGGAGGGAGGAAGGAAGGAGCTGACTAGGAAGATACCCCAAAAATGTGATACGGTAGCTAAAACTAAACAGAAAACATCAGAAATCTCAAAGTAGTTAAAAAAAACCAAGCAAGCAATCTTAATGTACCTCAGTATGAGGGAAAATAATCGGGAAAAATAGATATTTGAGGGAAAAAATATTTTAAACTGTGGCTCAGGGAGCCAACCCTCCTCCCTAGATTCCTAAATGTAGGCCTAAAGATGGTTAGATTTAAAGATAGGGAACTTGTTGTTGATTCAACCACAACTGCAGATCTACAGTCTGGCAATTTTAACTGGATGTGAGAGGAAAGTAGCAAAAATGATACTGAATTTCTCACATGATTTTAACCTGTTATAATCTTCTTAAAATAAATTAAAATAAAGAAACAAAATGTATTTATTTTGATTAATTCTTCGGTTTTCGGTTCAAATCATTAAAACCATTTGCTAAATTTAAAATGAGAATTTTTATATCCATTTAATTTAGTGTTTTAGGGAAAACTATAATGATTTCTTAACATTGCTATTCTAATAGTGGTTCTGTATATCAATAGAAATTAACAGTGAAGCAATTATAGTTTAATGATGTATAATTCTGAGCCCAGATTCATCATGTAGGATGTGAGGCAACTGTACTCTATACAGAGCTATTTCACCCAATAAAAAGCAAACTACCTTCACAGAAAAAAAAACTGTACAAAATTGACTCCTATGTACTCTGAGCTTTGGCTAGTGTTCCAACTGTGATAAAAAAAAGTTTTTCTTGCCACAAAGTGATCAAAATATTTATATGAATAACATCAGAATAAAGTTGTTGACACTGATTCATAGTAGAGGGCTCATCGGTATTTGAAATCTCTTCAGATTTTAACATTTGAATCATTTTTAGTAAACCTCTAAAATATTAGCCATTAGAAACAATAACATATACAAAACCAAAACCATCATTATTTAACCTAAAAAATGCAGTGAACGCAACCCAATTTAAGCACTTCATAATAGAAATGGCTAGTATTTGTTAAATTGATAAAGTAAAAAGTGAAATTTTGTTTTATATTTTACTGCGCTGAAAAAAGTTAGAAGTCAGTGCCTTTTTTTTCTTTCCACCTTTACCCTACACATCTCTTTCTGTTTAATATTCCCCTACCCTTTTTATTTTCCTTTGTATTTTATATTATGATAGTCCTAACAATTTTTTTAAAAAACAACCTAATTTAAGCAGCCTAAAACTCCAGTACTGATTTCAGCCACAGAGTTTCTGCTGAAGTCACTTGGATTTTAAACTGTTAAACTTCCTGGATTTCATCCATCACAGTTTTCAAAAGCAGACCCACTTTTTTAATGATTAAAAAGTATGCTCTCCAATCCTTTTGGCTTCAGGCAAGTTTCCATCTTAATTTGTAACATCTGCTTTTAGCTGACCAGACTTTAAAGCAGCTATATAAACAGTTCATTTTTCAGAGCAATTTTTTTCCTCAGAGTTTTTTCCCCAAGATGGCATCTCCCTCTACACCCGTACAATACACACATCACATAAAATATATAGCAAAGGAGACTCTTAACAGCTCTGAGACAGTTTAATTTTTGATTTCCCCCAAGCTTAACATCTGATCGTCCATATGTTTTGAGTCTTTTCCCTCACAGAGATCACATAACAAGTCATAAACCTGTGTATTCTGCAGCAAAATATCCAGAAAGTCAAATCCATTCTAAGAATAGTATAAAACTTATCTTGTCTATGAAGAAATGTGAATAAAAAGCAAACACATTCTAAGGGACTTTGTTGCTGAGAAAAATAAATACAAATATTTTTCTAATGCCCAAAGTATTCAAGACTGAATTGCCATGGCAATAAAAAAAAATACAAGCAGTGTAAAAAAAAAACTTCAGTCTCCTTATGTGGAGAATTGTCTTCTTTTAGAATCTGATCTTTCTAAAAAAATCCTGCAAGTTCTATCTAAACATTAAGTTTTCAGAATAATTCTTATTAATCACAAATGAAACATTGCTACCTATGACTTTTGACTGTCCTTGGTTGTTGTTCTCAATGTTTAGATCTAAGAGAGTGTTTTTATCTCCCGATCCTTTTTAAATGAAAAATACCCCCAAGCCTCCCTAACTGTTCAAAATATTCCTGTTCGATGCATTTTTAATGGTCTTACAATAAGCCACCATAAGCAAGGCAGTTTGCTTGGATGCGATATTGTGATGGGGGTGATTTGACAATGTTTACTGACCTCAATACCCATCCATTTGACTCACTGTGTCCCGCAAACACTTACACACTTGAGTAAGATTGCTCATGCAAAAGACTCCCTTCAAGTTAGCCAAGTGTGTAAGTGTTTGCCAAATTGGGCCCTAAGAGAACTAAACACGGCTCCCTCTGGACCTCACCAATACTGTCGGTATGTTCGCCAGAGGGAATCTCCCAGGAGTGAAGTGACAACCTTTTCCTCTCCAGGGGCTGAACATTTTATGCAGGGCTGCCTCACTTCTGCTGGTTCAGGAAATTCAAGTCCCAAAGCTTGTCATTTTCAGTTAAACTCCATTCCTGTTTAGGAAACACATAGACATAGACACACACACACACACACACACAGAGTCCTCAACTTAGAACCAGAATTGAGACCAGAATTCCCATTGTTGATCAAGACAGTTCTTAAATGAGTCATGCCCAATTTTATGATGTCTTTTTACCATGGTTGTTAAGCAAATTATTGCAATTGTTAAGTGAACCATGTGGTCATTATGCAATTAAGATTCCTCCCTTGATTTTGCTTGTTGGAAGCTGGCTGGGAAGGTCGCAAATGGCAATTACATGACATGGGGACTCTGCAACCATTTGTAAACACATGCCGATTGCCAAGCACCCAAATTTTGATCACGTGACTGATTGTATATAGGAGGACTTGTTGTAAGTCACTTTTTTCAGTGACCTTGTAACTTTAAACTGTTGCTAAATGAATACTACCTGTATATACACACACATACAAACACACATATACCTGTATATATACATACACATATAAACATACACTTGTCTTTTATGGACACTAATACCTCTAGAAGCTTAATAAATGCACATTGCTGGCTGATAGGGCCAAGAAGAGGACTTTGAGGTGTTGAGTCCCTCCATTGCCTTCTGACATAATTTATTTTTGTTAAATAAAGTTCTTCTGATGATAAGTTATGGATCAAGAACCACTGAGGGCAAGAAAGGCTTGGATTCCATCAGAACCTCAGCAAGCCATCCATTTGGCTCCTGTTTACTCCTATGCCCCATCTCGTCAAACAAACATATTTTCAGCTCCTAATTATTCTATAGCCACTAAGATATTGTCATCACAACTAAACAACTGCCACTCCAAAAGAAATACTGTCAATAAATTCATAAATAAAAAGAAAGTCTGGGCTACGCTAGTATCCTTAATTTGGCTAATTAACAAGTTGCCAGAGTAGACAGTACCACAGGCTGAAATACCTACAATCTGAAATCATATGTATACTGCTTGTTTGGGGGGGGGGGGGAATTATTGAAAATAAGAAATGCCAAGCCGCAAATACACTCAGGATTTGCACTCTTGGACTATGAAATAACAATGGATATTTGCTCAGAGGAAAAAAATGGAAACCTGAATATTTACTTACTCAGCCATATAATGCTTTGTGAAAAGATAATTAAGCTTTATCGCATGTGCTACTTCCTTAAGGAATACATCTATGGCTATGAGTCAGACAGTTTGAAGAACTTTAAAAACACTCGATGACTATTTTTCCCCAATAGGGAAAATGTGAAAGAAAGAAGGGAGTTGAATTTTTTATTTCTGGTTTATAGAATTAAAATAACTTGTTCTCAATAACAGTGGGAGCTGATGTATGGAACTTTCTAAAATGCAGGCAATGGATTAGTGAAAGAGATCTGAACTAGAAGAATCAAAAGCTAATCCTATGTTCTCTTCTTCTTCTTCCATACAGTGAAGAAAAAGGCTTTCAACTAAACATGGTAATTATTAATAATTTAGTTGTAAAAGTCTCATTTACTCATATAAATTCTTATTTATGTACAGTTGTAATCACTATACCTAATCTTTATTGTAGGACTTTATTGTAGGACAATTTATTGTAGGACAATTTATTTTGTTTGTTTTTTATCCTGCTGCAATGGCTCTTAGCAATCACAATGTCACAATATATCAATAGAATTTAAAAATAAAATGAAAGTAGGAAAGAGAAATGAGAACAAGAAGTATTGATGATGTTACCAAAAGGTTCTTTTTAAAAAGTTCTGTTTTCAGTAACTTACAAAAGTTATCAGGAAAGGGCCAGTCTAATCTCAGTGGAAAATCTTTTCCATAGTATTGGCTCCAGGTGCAATTCAACGTTCTGGTCATCACCTTTATAGGCTCATATGACACAGGTCTAGGTTATCTGCGAGACTGCTTTTCCCTAAGGACATCTATCTGTCCTAAAGTCAGATAGGAGAGCACATTCCTAGCCCTTTCCCCTAAATATTGCCCTCTGATGGGAGTGCTGGATTATTTTTTCCAGCATGGCAACACTGACAACTAGAAACCCAGAAAGTTTTAATCCAACAGCATCATAAACACCATTAAGACTCTAAAAGGTCCTCAGCAATTTCTCAGTAACATTTGAGTTGCCATCTAACCCAAGGACTCAGCATCCAGGTTATGTCAACAATCACTTTTTCTTGTCTCCAGATATGTTTCTGGTAAAATACAGAAACGTTTTATCATTGTCTTCTCTTGTGCAGTATGAAGTGATGTCCTGTCCTCACTGAAATGATCATCCATCTTCAGCATCTTCCTATATCACTGCTGCCCAATATAGATACCTGCTTGTTTTATCTCTTAATGTTCATTTATCCCTCCCAAGAAAACCATCCACCATCATGAGTCAACACAGTAGCAGATGTAGTGAGGAAGTGCCTGTTTTAAATCAGTACAACTCTCCCCAGCTTTGATAGATGTAGAAAACATGGCAAATCAATTATGTAGTGATCCCAATAATACATTCAATTGCCAGATAGTATCTGATCAGTTTTTAAAATTAACACTCTTTGAACCTATTGTGATATGTAAAACTTTTTCAGTCTTGCCCATTTCATATCTCTGTTCAGAACACCCAGAAGATGAGCATCCATCACCACTACCCTGCTGGATTCTTTCCCCTTATGCCTTGTTTTCTTCAGCTTTATTTCTAAAACAAGGTTGTCCTCTTTCTACCTCAATGGAACTTATTTCTAATTAATTATCAATAGGTCTGGGCTCTTCAAGCTACAGACCAAAGAATTGTGAAACTCTAGTTCCAGGCAATTAACTGTAATTTGGGTTCTTTATTAATAAGTAGCCAAATACCATAGAACTATAGTGATCATACATTCTTTATTCTAAATTGTTATTATTTCAGAAAGCTGTCCTTTAGGTTTATTTAAGTTAATTAGTTATTTTCTTGGGTTTGCTCTTAAATTTTTCTTTGTAAAGCAAAATTATAAACAATTTTTAAAAATCCTTATGAATCTCTTTCAGAGTTGTCTCTTTTTCAGGTTTGTCCTTTATTTTTTCAAAGAAAGTATGGTCACTGTACATGTGACACATTGCATTTGTGCTCAGTGAAATTAGTTTGAAGATAGCATGGACTTTTAACTGAAGGGGATCATAGAAATATGTAACTACATGCATATAGATACATACTAAGAATCCGGCAATTGCAGCAATTAAATAAGAAAAAATCTTAATTTCAGAAAACGTTTTCAAGGTATATTCCTGTGGGAAGAATTTTGTGACATTTGAGAAAGGTGTGGAGAGATGCTAAGATACTAGAAGTGCTGGTTCCACCTATAAATATTTGACAAAAGCAACGCTGTATTAATTTATCATAACAGAATCTATTGTGTAACACAAACAATGCACAAAGATTTGCAGGAGAAAGCATAATGGACATAACCAACAGCAACAGCTATCAGCGTCCTTACCAGTCCCTGGTTCCCACAGACGCAAAAAGAGGATGACAAGGTGACTGGCAAACAGGAACAGTCTGACAAGCGGTTTAATATGACAAGCAAAGTCAGCGCTGGAAGTGACCTACTCCCAGTGCTTTACATACATTCCCTCCCCGCAGCTCCCCCCTCCCCCCAATCAGCCGGCCAGCATCCGGTGCCTGTTCTTAAAAGCAGCAACGCAAGGCCCTATCTCTCCCCTGGGCCGCCGTCTAGGCCCTGCCAGTTGGCTCCGTGCCGTGCAACAGGTCATTGGAGCCTTTCTGCAGCAGAAGTAGGATCCCCACCCCCTTTCCAGGCACCACAACAGTCAGTCCAGGCCTGGTGACGTCTCACGGCCCCCAGCCGATCGGCGGCCTTGCTGGTGCCGCACCACGAGGCCGCTCAGCTGATTGGCAGTGCTGGTTCCGAGCCGTGAGGCCACCCAGCTGTTTGGTGGCGTTCCTTGCCGGCATCGCCGGGCCTGAGCCACGAGGTCGCCCAGCCATTCGGAAGTCCTGGACTGCGAGGCCTCCCTGTCTGGCGTCGTCGCTGGAGTCGAGCTTTGCAACAGCTTATTTTGCCACTAAAATAATTTCACTGAAGTAAATCAGTTAATCCCTTTTGTTACTTGCTTGGCACACTTTAAACAGATGTAAAATAGCTTTAGTCATATTCCCTGTAAGCCTGTAGGGGGTTTCTAAGACTAATTACAACACACAATGATTTGAAAATACCTTATATTTGAAATGGATATTTGTGCAGAAAAGGGAGGACTTTATACTATAACAATAGTGTATAACAAAAATAAATGACATCTTTGAAAACTGTACATCTATATAAATAAAAATGTAAATGTTCGTTTGTTCAAAATCTTAAATCTCCAAAAGTTCTTCACCGATTGCTTTGAAATTTTGACACAACGTTGCATTCGAATACACGCGTGTTTTTATATACCTACTATTATATAGATGTCACACCTGTGACAGGTAAAAACATGCTTTTTTTGAAAAACAGGGCCATCTGTTGGACGTAAAAGCAACACACGCTAGCATTGTGAAATTAAACATATTACAAATGTGCGCTTTCTCTTTTCTTTCTTTTCCATTTAACCAGACTGAGCCACAGCAACGCATGGCCAGGTACAGCTAGTTGTAGAAATAAAAGTATATTCATATTGTTGTAAATAGTCCCTTGCGTTCAGTGCAATTTCTAGTGATTTCATGGCCAAATCCATATTGTTTTCTTTGTAGTGATAAAAAAAATAGTTTATCACTGCCTCCTATGATTCCCCCCCCCCAAGTTTACCAGTTTAGCAATAACATTTCTGGAAATTTTCCACCTGAATACTATTAAAACTTACTCTGATTAGTTCCTCGGGCCGGATCAATCAATGTCTACTTCAGATATAAGATCTCTGGCAAAATTAAAGTTACAGCTTTAATATCAATATCAATATATTATATTAAAATAAATTAAATGCTGCCATTTTGCAATAGGTCTTAATTCCTATCCAGAATTATTTTTTTATTGTAACTACACTGTTGCTACACAGACCATTTAACATTTCACTTCACAGCAAAATGTGAGAGACTGCAGGAAGCAGGAGAAGGAGTTCAATTTGTATGAAAATAAGCAACTCAGCCCAGATGTGGGGGCTGTGGGAAAGTAATATTTCAAAGAGACTCTGCCTTAATTGGCTTGCTAAAAGTCTGCCTGAAAACTTAATTTTACAGTTTTCAAGATTATGTTCTTACTCCTGACTAGAATTAAAGATGCCTTTCTAAAATCTGTGAAGTTCTCACTTCTTGAGTTTGCAAGCTATGTGGGGCTTGACACGAAAGCAGTGAAAAATAACTATGAAATCATTTCATACTTCAACAATAATACCTATATAAACTGTTCAGACAAACCATTAATGCAGTGAAATTCAGATTGTGAGAAATATTCAGAAGGAAACAGTTTCTCAAATAATACTTATCTCAAGTACTACCTACAAAAGATACCAAATTACTTCTGTTTAAAAATATGCTAAGCAATCGTGGTTTAGAATCAATACCAGTCAATCAAAAGTAGTAATTAATTCTTTCTAGTAATAACAAAATCTACGTCTTTTGATTTCCCCTTCCTCAATTCCACTATTATTTATAAATTTTGGAAATTGTAAGTTAAACTGCAATTCAAAACTCATTTTGTCTGGGAGTTTTGCTTAGTGAACTCACTCAATAGGATTTAATTTTAAGTAAATTACTATCTTAAAGCATACTGAAATATTAACCAAGACCATTGAAATGGAAATGTGGATTTGAATCAAGAGGGAGTGAAAATACAGAATTGGTTATATTTGCTGGGCTGACAATAAATACTTCCAATGAAATTTATAGGCAATTATATTATAAATCTTTTGGAATAAAGTTTTAGAATAAAGTTACGAGACAAATCTGGGGAAACAAGACTGCATTTAGTACTGAAAGGAACCATGTCACACCATATTCACTAAGGGAGCCCATTCAATGAATATAACCAAAGTTTTCCTGTAGAGACCTCCCTTAAGGCTATTAGAACAGATTGCATAAATCTGCATGACTATTAAACCACAGTAAAGTGTTTTCTGTGTCTCTTTGCTCCATCTAGTGGCTGCTTGGATTTTTGCAATTGGGTAAAGCAACAACCTAAGATATGCAGATGATACCACTCTAATAGCAGAAAGTGAAGAAGAACTAAAGAGCCTCTTGATGCGGGTGAAGAAGGAGAGTGCAAAAGTTGGCTTGAAACTCAACATTAAGAAAACCAAAATCATGGCATCCGGCCCTCTCAGTTCCTGGCAAATAGATGGGGAAGAAATGGAGGTAGTGATAGATTTTATCTTCCTGGGCTCCAAGATCACCACAGATGGGGACTGCAGCCAAGAAATTAAAAGACGCTTGCTCCTGGGGAGGAAAGCTATGGCAAATCTAGACAGCATACTAAAAAGCAGAGATATCACCCTGCCAACAAAAGTACGTATAGTCAAGGCCATGGTTTTCCCAGTTGCAATGTATGGCTGTGAAAGTTGGACCATAAGAAAGGCTGAGCGCAAAAGAACTGAGGCCTTTGAACTATGGTGCTGGAGTCCTGCGAGTCCCCTGAACTGCAAGGCGATCAAACCGGTCAGTCCTAGAGGAGATCAACCCTGACTGCTCTTTAGAAGGCCAGATCCTGAAGATGAAACTCAAGTACTTTGGCCACCTAATGAGAAGGAAGGACTCACTGGAGAACAGCCTAATGCTGGGAAAGATTGAGGGCAATAGAAGAAGGGGCCGACAGAGAATGAGGTGGCTGGATGGAGTCACTGAAGCAGTAGGCGTGAGCTTAAATGGACTCCAGAAGATGGTAGAGGACAGGAAGGCCTGGAGGAACATTGTCCATGGGGTCGCGCTGGGTCAGACATGACTTTGCAACTAACAACAACAAAAGCAATATTATGGATATGATTCCATTGCCTCTTTCCACTTGTGGAAAGATATACATATCTTTAAGATTATTCTAGAGGATGGGAGAGCCTTTTCAGAAGATATGTGGCATTCGTGGGTGAAGAAAAATGAGAGAAGTCTGTTTTAGATGTCAAACAGAAGTTAAACTAGGTACATAGAATATAACTCTTTATCCCATTATTTTTTTAAAAAATAAGCTATCCTGTCATGCACCCACAATCTAATACTTGTTTCTTTTTCTTTTTCAATCTTTTCTTTTTTACTTATGTAACCTCAATTTCTATATATTTTGGTGGGTTAATATCTGTCTTTCCCAATCCAATGTCATTATGGATTTGTTTGTATTATACATGTTAATTTGTGTATCAGTCTTTGGAACAGTTCATATCAATATGGCAAAGAGAGTTTGGCCTCTCAGTCATATATTTGCAAAAGATAAGATGTTAGAAATTGTTAACTTCTGACCTTACTATTTATATCAGTGTCTGGATACTGTTGTAAAACTTTATATTGTATTTAGCATTCGATTCTGACACTAAAGCATCATTTCATTTATATGCAAATAAGATACTCTGCGAATTCTTCACAGAATAGTTTGAATTATTCACATCTTATTAACAAAGCTTCACAAATACAGTCTTTTTTTACTCAGTTAGTAATAACCAACCAAAAGAACATGTATTTGTAACAAATAAAAAAACTTTAAGGAGATCCTAACTGTAGATTATAAGTATGCAACAGAAACAATGCAACAAATGCATTATCTAGATCAGGGGTTCCCAACCGGGGTGCTCACACCCCCTGGGGGTGCAAGACGATATTCCAGGGGGTGCAAAAACTTGGGTTTTCAGAATTATAGTGTATATGCATAATTCGTTGCCATTATTTTGAACTTTTGTAAGGGGTGCAAGAATATATCAGAAGCATTCTAGGGGTGCGGGGTGTAGAAAAGATTGGGAGCCACTGATCTAGATAGAAAAAAGGTCCTTACCTCTGCACCATTCTCTTTGGTACTCAGCATTTACTTTGATAAAGTAAATTAGTATGAATTAATATACCATACATTTATTTAATTATGTACTTACACTATTTATATGTACCTAGTAGCCAAGCTAGCCGTATGGTTTATAATTAAAAGAAAACAGAACAGAATACAGCCAACAATAGCACTAAACGCTGAAAAACAAACTGAGCTGGGGAAAAAATGGGAAAAGATCTTCACTGAATAAAATGTAATCAGACAAGCCTGATTACACCAAAAAGCCCCTTTCTCTAGCAGCCATTTGCTATATCTGACTCGGCTTCTGGATCTAATTCAAGATGCTGGTTTTAACCTTTAAACCCATGCATGAATCAGCAACAGTGGACCTCCGACATCTTCTCTCTTGACCAGAATCAACCCATCCTATGCATTCACCCAAGGAAGGTTGCTGAGGATCCCCACACTCTATGAAGTGAAAACAATAGAGATCAGAGGTACTTCCTGATGGTGTCCTCCCTGCCTCCTGCAGTTAGAACACATATAGTTTCTATTCAGAAATATAACCCTTTTAAACTTCAGTTTACAATCCTACACACAAGCCAAGTGAGATTTATTTCTAACCAAACTAGGAAAGGGGTTACATAATTAATTTTGTAAAAAATATTAGGAATAAGGAACAAGGAGATTATATATATTCTAGAGCAGTGGTGGCGAACCTATGGCACGGGTGCCAGAGGCGGCACTCAGAGCCCTCTCTGTGGGCACGCGTGCCATCACCCCAGTCCTAGGCCTTCAGCTGGGTTTTATAAAACCTTTTCGCTTTAGGCCTCCGCTGCCGTGTGCAAAAAAAAAAGGTTCAATCAATCAGTCAATTTCAACTTCTCGCAGGAAAAAAAAAGATCTTGCAAAGTTGGAATTGATTGATTGAACTTTTTAGTCCCACCCAGTCTGCCGTTACCACCGCAGCCACGCCCACCCAATGGGCCACGCCCACCCAATGGGCCACATCCACCCAATAGGCCACACCCACCCGGCACTCGACGATGCATAAGTGGGTTTTGGGTTGCAGTTTGGGCACTCAGTCTCTAAAAGGTTCGCCATCACTGTTCTAGAGGATATATATTACAGTTTATCCCAAATCCAGCTCTTTTTACTTTCTGTAATGGTGTGTGGGAATAACCTTGGGAGAACTGGCAATCAGATGCAAGCAAGGGAATGGCCAGATAAAAGGCAGTTTAGTCCACTGCAAGCTCAGAAGAGACCCTCCCTAGTTTCTTGGGAGAGGCAGGTGGGAGAGAGAAGTACTTTCAGATTTACGATACTCTGTTAATATAATCTTACAGTAAAGTAGAATTAGTTTACCTGGTTATGTCATCTGATCTACCTTGTGACAAATGATGATATAAAATGGTTGCTTGCTGAAAACTGTTTGAATACAAAGATCAGATTCTACAGATAGAAGATGCTTTCTCCAGAGGACAATTACTAATGTAAGGAGTTATTTATCATGAGACTCCAGTAAGATGGGAAACAACCACCAGTAGGCTAAATTTGATAAAATGCAGGAGGCAAAAGTCTTATCAACAAATCATCTGTGGATTGCAATCTCAGGGTTGGGGGAGGTCTGAAAGTCCAACTTTGTAAAGTAGGACATGTAGCTTGACCTCTTTGGTTATATATTTCAGAGAGATAGATATCGTTTTTCCTTGAAAATAAGACCCAACCCAAAAATAAGTCCTAGCATGATTTTTCAGGACCCTCTTAATATACGCCCCACCCCCAAAATAAGCCCCAGTTAAGATCATCAGCCAGACGGACGCATTTAGTACCGTATTTTCCCCAAAATAAGACCTAACCAGAAAATAAGCCCTAATGCATTTATTGGAGCAATCTACCACAGAAATAATATTATTCCCCAAAATTAAATCAACTTCAGTTCCCAATTCAGTACAATTATTAAAGAATTTAGCAGAGAAGAGACAGAAATGGTTAGTAGCTGTGTAATTTTATCCAGAGATTTATGGCTAACTTTCATAATTGTACAAGAAAAGCCATTACTAATTGGGAAAGTTGCAGATTATATCAAGGTGAGCGCAGGAATATATCAAGGAATTTCACCAGGAAGTTCAGCATGTGGTTGGAATAAATTAGGTCGAGCAAATCAATTTTAGGAAGACCTATTGAATGAACTCTGGGCTGAACCAGTTTGTCAGGGCAAGACATATAGTTTAGCAGAATTGTTATACCACCATGTAATTATAGAAGAACGCTATGAAAAAAAAATGTCTTTCCATACTTGCGCCCTCTTTTTTTTTTCCTGATTCTTTGGATCTTCTGTTGTCCCAACTATGTCATTAAGACTACAGTAATTAGAACCCTCCTGTTTGCTCCAAAGAAGCAACAGAGGTGGTTTCGGACTCCATTTGATTGAAGTGAAGACTCCATTTGATTGAAGTGAAAGGTACTTTTACTAAGAGATGCTGCTTGCAGTAAGGTCAGGCAGAATCTGAGGTTTCCTGGGCAACAATACAAAACTACCCCCTTCCAACCCATCCCACCCCCTCCCCATGACCAGTCCAATCCAGCCAATGTGATGTTGCTATGATGTTTTGGGAACGCTGAGCTGCTTGGGCTGGTAACTCTCCACACTCAGGATAAACAACCTTGGAGATGCCTGGCACAAACTGGTTCCACATATCTCTGCTCTTCTTCAGTTGTCATACCCCTCCCTAATTCCCACAAGCTGCATACAGGTTTATTGCCCATTTGTTCCCACCTCCCAGCCCTCCCCCCTAGTCCTTTTGATGGCAGGACACCATCAAGGCGTCAAGCCAGAGATGATGGAACTGACAGGTGGGCTCTCAGTTTATTGTGTCACCTCAGGTGACTTCTTCCTTGCCTACCTTGCTAAACGTGCTTGCCCTGAATCAGCTGTGAAATATTACCTGTGGAATCAAAGCCTACATTGCTATGTTTCAGAATTTGAGGGGAAAAAACCTTTTCAAGAGTTCAGAAGGGAGCCATCCAATAACTAAATAAAATTCAGATATCCAATGCAAGAAACAACTTTTTGCCTGCGATCTTAAGCTTTCAAACAAGCCCGTTTGTGTATCTTTTTTCACTACTGATCTCAGGAATCATGGTTAATTTTATTGATAAGAATACTACTCAGCAATTGCATAGAAACCTTATATATATTTTTATGCCTTATATGTTCTCATTATGTTGGGGTTTGGGATTGGCTAGAAACTTTTAATTTGGATATTTATTAAGATGAAGAATTGTCTTACAATTCTTCTTAAGAATTCTTACATTAAGAATTGTCTTAATGTAATCTCCTACATTAAAATAAGTGGTAAGATCATTAGTTGCAGGAGCTAAAGTCCCATTCCCCCATTACTGTAATTGTGTTGCATGCTTTCTAAACCTATTCCTGGGACTTTCTTATCAATTCAGTTTCTGGAACTGCTTCAAGCCAAAATTCTGTGATACCAGAGTTGGCTTCTTTTGCTAAAATTTGCTGATGGCAACATTAAGAAAAGATTTATTAGAACTTCTTAGTCTACTGCCTTTGTTCTACTTTGCCAAGTAGAAAGTGATGTTTTAAGGATCTCTTGTGACTGACCCACACTTTTTTAGTTGACACTAGAAAGAGAGGCTGCTTAAACAAGCTTATTCTATTTACTGAGCAGCATGCCTTGCTAAGTATGCATAGCGAGATATCAAACTCCTAGCTATAAGCCCAGCTAGATAATTATTTCCTGCTTTTGCCCTAACTAAGTGCCAAATATCTGTTAGATGCTTAACAATGCAGCTAATCCTTACTAATATATAATATTTTAATTAACTGCAATTGTGCTAGTGTATGTGTTCCCCTGTGTATTCCTCCTTTGCTGTCTGACCCCAAAATACTAAAGTGACAATAGAAGATGGTTTACAATTTCACACTTTTGAAAATGATAACCATCATTACTCACTGTAATTTATCTCTGGTCTTCTGGAACATTTCCAAAGGCAAATATTTTTTTTACTAAACTTGACTTGTGAAGGGCTTGGAATTTGATCCATATGAAGGAGAGCCATGAGTATTTAATTGGCTTTGACACATGCTGTGGGAGATTTTAATGCATGGTCATACCCCAAGGACTGTCTAATTAGCCTTTTGTAGTCATGAGATTCATGAACAATGTATTTTCTGAGCCCTGGACACTTATATCATGGTATATTTAGATGATATGTTTTTATTTTCCCAATTTGACTGTCCACACCAATCATGTCAGAAATGTTTTGGAAACACTGTGCGTACACAGGCTATTTGCTAAGTTTGAAAAATGTGCTTTTAACATCCCTGCCTGGATCTCTACAGACAATCTGCAAATGAATTCTACTAAGATGGACTTCATGCTATCCTGCTATCCTGCAAAGACTACCAGGGATGAGCAATGGTATTTAGGCTTCTGCAATTTTTACAGGTGCTTTATACCTGATGTTGCTGAAGGTTCCAGATTTTAATTCAACCTTACTATAAAAAAGGGGGGCTTCTGCTTAAGTGGATTGCTGACTCAGGAAGCACTGTAGCATTGGAAACAAATCTTTACCTCCCAGATTTTGCTGCGCCATCTGGACCACACTCATTCTTTCATTGTGCAAATCGATGCTTCAGACTTTGCCTTAGGTGGTATTTTCCTTTAAGACACTACTGAGAGGAGAAAAGATCCCTTGCCTTCTGCCATTTATTCTACACTGCTTTTACCAGTTGAACTGAACCATGATGTTTTTAACAAGGAACTGTTAGCCATAAAATATATTTTCCAATACCAGAAAGATCTTTTACAGGGTTCAGCACATCACAAAACACTCTGAACTGATCGTAAGAACTGAGAAACCCAGAAACTCAGTAATGTCAAATCAGTTTGGTACACTCTTTTCTCAATTTTACCATTGTCCTCAGGGATTAAACATTTGACCACAATTTTGGTTATTGCGGATATTGTTATTAAGATGATGCACTTCATTAAAAAAAACAAAGTGAACAAGCAGAAATTCATTTACTCTGGGTATACCATATAAGCGGATGAAAGGACCTATCAGCCAGGTGATGTAGAATTCATCTAAGTGCCCAGCAATTTTTCCCCTGAAAGAAGATATTAATTTTCTCTTTGAGGTGTAGTAAAAATGGCAGTATAAAAATATAGGCCCAATTAATTTGATAGCACCAACACCGCAGAGACATTTACCAGTTAGAAGTATCTTCTTTCTAAAACTGACAATGGAAATGTATCAAATTTTGCTCATAAAAAAGCATTACTGTGCAAAGGAATTGAGAAAGTTGTGAAATAATTTTTGATTTGACTGGCTGCAACAAAGATACTTTTCAAAAAAAAAATCATAAGACATCACGAGAAGGGGGAATTAAGCTTAGAAAAGTAGACTAATTTAAAACTTTTTCAGCTTGGACTGACTGTGACACTAGAAATGAATGTATTATTTAAAATGAATTTTCCATTTCAAATGATTTGAATGGTTTCTACCAATTTCAAACAAAACCCTGCAAGATTGGTAGTCAATAGATTTATATGAAGCAGGAAAAAAAATCTGGTAAATCTGATTCAGTACTACCAATAGAAGGCACTGTATGACCAATTTTGGTTTTTTTGAAACCCATGGTCTTTCCTAGTCTGAAAGGATAAATGAACATGAAATGGTGTACCTGTATAATTCATAGTATTTATAGGACTGCTTTAATAATTATGACAAGGATTGGCTCTGGTGCTAATGTTTCCATGATATGGAAATAAAGAAATTACAAGGAAAAATTATCTCAAAGGTGCTTTTTCAAAAGCCAACTGGACTGTTTTTCCCCCCGAGGAAGAACATATTTTGCTTCTCATCCAAGAAGCTTCATTGGTTCTGGTGGGGAAAAAAATAGAAAATCAAGCTGAAAAAAAGAAAGAAAATCAAACTGAATTCAACAAAAAAGGTATACATTTGTCCCTAATATCATTGGCTTCACCCTTCTCAGAATTATCCCACATTTGAAAAACTTAGCTTATAAATGTGGAAATAAATACAGCTTTACAAAGGCAGGTAAATATATATTTCCAAAACTGTAAGGAATATAGATGTTGTTAATTGCATAAAAAAAACATGGATAGCATATTCACAGGTGAAATCTGCTTTCCATTGTTCAGAAAATCAGAAGAGATAATGCTTCTGTAAGAACAAAATGATAGTAAGATTTAAATTAGATGCAGAAGTGAATATATAGCCCACAGAAACATTTTAGCAATTTTCTTCTAAAAAGTTACTGTCAAGAACTCGAACCAATGTTTAGTAACCTGATAGTACGACTGGGAATAATTAATTTGGAATGCATTATTAGTGGATATCTCTGCATGACCTGCATTAGGTAGATGTTCTACGTTAGAAAGAACAGCATGTAAAAAATTAGACTTAGCTTGCTTGCTGAATATTACTGAAGTATCTGAAATAACAACAAAATATGTTATTGAATTCAAAAGTGGATGTTTTCAAGGACTGGAAACATTTAAAGAAGAATGTCACACACATGTAATACCTTGCAATCGTTGTTAGTGATTTATGGATACACAAAAGTGCCATTTGTTGTACTTAAACCTAAGGAGACATTGCTACATTTGGAAAACAGTGGGGTGTTTTCTAAGATGGAATGACCCACAAAAGGGGGTCAATAGCTTTCCTATTATTCAAAAGAATACTGGTAATATAAACATTTGTTAGATCTACAAGATTTTAATAAGGCAATCTGCAGATAAGTCATATGACACCAATCACTAATGTGGCTTTAGGTGGGGTAACAGATAAGACCTTATTTACCATCTTAGATTAAAGATAGAGAGATTGGCAAATTAAACCTCTATCACCTTGACTCAGCCAAGTAGAAAAGGACAGATGGCAATAGAAGGACTCTGCCTATACTATGCAGGACAGGGTCACCTACCAGCCATTGTCCTGCCAAGAAGACTAGACCTCCCCAGTCTAGAAGGGCAACTAGACTGGGCCAAATTGGGAGCTACTCAAACTTGGGAGCTACTATATAAATTTAATAAATAAATAAATAAATAAATAAACCCAGGCACCCTGTGCTACTCCTGCCAAGGAGTGTGAATTTGAACAGTCAACCATTGATTTCTTAGGATATATTTCTTAGAATTGTTGGTCATCCATCAAGTCTTCTACATCCAATTGGAAAAGGCTAATGAAGATTGCAAGTGATCTGAGGACAGACTCCATCAATCTGGCTCTTCTTTAGCCATCACAGATTTAGTCAAAAGATCTCACAACACAACATTGATAGCAAAAACTGATGTCTAGCTTTCTGGGCTCATTTCCATCATCAACCTAGTGGTCTTTCAAATTAAATTACCTCCTGGCATCTGTGTATATCTAGGATTCCATCATTCCCTCTTGGTACCTGCATTGGCCAAAACCCCTTACCAATCTGTGGCAACTTCTACCACCACCTATCAATTCTCAGGTGCACACCTGGTGCCTCAGCTGCTAGATGAAGTTGGTAGAGTGAATAGAGACTTGGAAGCTAATATAAAAGCTAGTATATATAAGGAAGTAGCAGAGTCTTAAAGCCTCACAAGCCTTTCAAACATGCAAACCAGCCACAGTCAGCAACAAATAATTGTTTTCTCCTTCATAAACTGATCATCATCATCATTTTAGCCATTGCCTATCCACTGTAAGATGAAGGCCTCTTCCTCATGTTTCCAATCAATATGGTCCTGAGCTTTCTTTTGCCAATTGGGCCAGCTATACTTGCTGATGTCATTGATCCATCTTATTTTAGGTCTCTTTCATGGAAGCTTTTTATCAAGTAGGGTCCATTCTGTGATGGCCTTGGTCCACCTGCCATCAGTTCTTGCTATGTGACCAGCCCGTTTCCATTTCAACTCTCTTATTCTCTTGATGATATTGTATAGTTTTGTTTGTTCTCTAATCCATGTGCAGGTCTTTCTAGCTTGTCTTGTAATGCTGACCATGTATCTTTCCATGGCTCTTTGCGCCACTCGTAGCTTTTGTATTGATTGTGAGGTTAGTTAGTTTTCGATCAGTGTGTGCTACCTGCTCTTAACACATGATGATGAAACATGGACATTAACCTCATAAACTGATAAGATCTTTTAAAACTCTGAAATTACTGTAAATCCAAAAGTGATTAGAAAGTGAGATTAGATAAACCCAGTGTCTTAAAAAGCTCCACCA
Source organism: Protobothrops mucrosquamatus (assembly GCF_001527695.2). Taxonomy (NCBI): domain Eukaryota; kingdom Metazoa; phylum Chordata; class Lepidosauria; order Squamata; family Viperidae; genus Protobothrops; species Protobothrops mucrosquamatus. The sequence goes on along the minus strand of NW_015388219.1, from coordinate 71,968 downwards.
TGGTTGAGAGCTTGTTGACTTCTCTTGTCTCCTGATGGATGTCATCCTTTCCTTGTTTGGAGAGATTTCTGTCAGTTTTTAATATCTTGGCTCTTTCTGAAATGTCTAGACTAGGTTTGGCTAGTCTAAAGAAAAGAAGAAATAGGGGAGACATGATAGCAATGTTCCAGTATCTGAGGGGCTGACACAAGGCAAAGGGGGTCACCAAACAAAGCACCAGAGGGAAGGACGAGAAACAATGGTTGGAAACTGATCAAAGATAGAAGCAACCTGGAATTAAGAAGAAACTTCCTGACAGTGAGGACAATCAATCAGTGGAACAGCTTGCCTCCAGAAATCGTGGGTGCTCCATCAGTGAAGATTTTTTAAGAAGAGACTAGACATTTACCTGTCTGAGATGGTATAGGTTCTCCTGCTTGAGCAGGGGGCTGGACTAGAAGACCTCTAAGGTCCCTTCCAGCTCTATTCTATTCTATTCTATTCTATTCTATTCTAGTCTAGTCTAGTCTAGTCTAGTTCACCATTTTCTCCCCAGAAGTCAACCCCCCCAAATGTTCAGTTATCCCTAAAGTTATTTATAGAAGTAGTGAAAGTGGGAAAATGAAATGGAGAAAACAAAAATAAATTAGCACCTCAAAATGACCACTGTCTTCCCATTTCAACTTGACCTAGATTGCTCTCTTTTCTCCTTTTCCTGATCCCATCTCAAATTAATCATCCTCACCCACAGGCAGAGCCTTCTATAATCCTATCTCTATAATCCACACTCAGTTGCAATGGAGATTAGCATTTTTACTTCAAGGCTGAAGATATAATAGCGAACAAAGAATGTAAGCAAAACAGAATCTTGCTTGAAAAGTTTACTTTTAATAGGAGCAGGCAGAACAGTCCAAATCCAAACCAGAGTTTTGAAAGTCAGGTCAGAAGTTCAAGGTTTTTTATACAAATAGGATTCACAGGAATGTCATACAGGAGTCAGAGATCAGGCATTGTTTCCCGCAAAGGGAACATGGATCAAAGCTCCTTCTTAAATCAGATGTAGCCAACCATCATCAATCAAGAGATTTACTTCCTTGCTTGGCAAGAAGCTCCATGGAACATCTCTGCTCTCCTCTCTACTGACTGGGTTCAGGCCTGGGAGACTTTATGTCATTGTCATTTGACTGTTCCAACGATTTGGGTGATGCCGGTGTTTGATCAGCCTCGTGTGATTCTTGATTTGGTATCTCCTGAGGCTGACATTCCAGATGCCCAGCTGGAGCAGCTTCTTCCAATTCAGATTCAGAATCTGAATCCTGAGTGTGGGTCATGATATCGTCAGAAGAATAGAAGCTGTGCTTACCAAATCTGAATTAAGTCCAAGGGCAGCCTAGCAAAGAAATTGTAACGCATAGCAAAATGAGAAACTACAATGTTCCATTGTCAATTGAGTTATCACGTCTGGTTATTCCCTTAAAATGGATTCCTTCCTCTGCCCAACTGCCTCTCAAAGTCCAGCTTTTATCTGACAATAGACATTAGCTACACCAGTGGTTCTCAACCTTTTTAATGCCGCGACCCCAACCGGTCGTAAGCCGAGGACTAAACTGGTCATAAGTCGAGGACTAAACCGGTCGTAAGTCGAGGACTAAACCAGTCGTAAATCGAGGACTGCCCAACCGGTCGTAAATCGAGGACTTTCCCTGCCCAGGAGCGCTGCGCATGTGTGGTTCAGCCCCCTGCGCCGGCCAAGGCGTAGCTGGCAAGCGGCAGAGACTGAGCAGGCCGACCACCAGCTGGCCCAGCCCAAGGGAGGTAAGGTACCAGCCGGAAAAGGGGGAAAAAATGGCAGACAATAAAAATGGCGGACAGCGTTGCTTGGCGACCCCCATGAAATGGTCGATTGACCCCAAATGGGGTCCCGACCCACAGGTTGAGAACCACTGAGCTACACAATCATTTTCATTTATAAGGATCCACCTAGCCCCCCCCCCCCGCCCCGTTCAAGAAATTGGACCTCTCGGGTTTTCCCACCCTACAATCTCTCCATTTCTATATGAAAGTCTTGTTTTCCCTTTGTTTGGACTTCCTCTTTCTTGTAAAGCAGGGCCCAACAATCATTGCAGTAGTAACTGTGATTCTTCTCTGTGTTGTGTTGCTTCTTTTTGGTGGCATCCACAATACACATTACTCTGAATTGTTATTCAGTATATAAGATTATGTGATATATTACAAATGAATCTATGTTTTGTTGAATTATTTTAATTTTCTCTCCTTTCCCAGCTTCCCATCACAAGGAAGATGTGATGCTAAGTTTGTTTTATTGTGTACCTTTTATGTGTGCAAGAAATGGTGCTCATGTTGATAAGAACATTCATAGATTTCCAGAACAACCTACAGGTATGGGCTGGCATACATTCCCCAAAGAGGCAAGCTTCTTTATACTTTTAACAAACTTCTTCCTGGAAGAATAAATCTAATAAGTAAAGAAGCACGAAAGAAAAACAAAGCCCATTTTCAGTTCCAGCATAAAAATTTAATTGAGGGAGGAGGGTGTACAAGGTATACAACCCAAAAGCACAAGCTAGTTCTATTCAAGGCTCACTATTGAATCTAATTTAAATAAAGACCATCTTAAAAAACCCAAACTGTTTGTTTGAGAGAAGAAAACTTGATTTATTTCCAGCTCTCAGGGTGAATATTCCTCAGGAGAGCAGCAAGAAAACATTTCACAAGCAGCAGTTGCTTTGAAATTTCAGATGCGTTTTGCATATTTTATTAAAATGCTATTTTAACATATATTTTTTTTCTTACAGTATTATTTATCGCTGGGGTGAATATATGTTTTCCAATATGAAAATATGATATATGATTTATGTACGCAGATAATACATGTGGTATAATTGTAGGGAAATATTTGTACACAGTAATTATGATTTGCCCTAGTTTATATGCTTAACTGGCTCATACGCCTTTGTATTTCTGGATGCCTGGGTCAGGGGAACAAATTCAAAACTTTTAATGAGACCAAGTTTTTAAACATACTAAATCTTCTCCAAAGCTAGCATTCATATGTAGTACAAGGGTATTCCAATTACATAAGGCACCTTCTGTATCTAGTTTGTGTTTTGGCATTGTGTTTCTACTGGAAAAGATCTGCTTTTCTCTTTGCAAGTATATACCAAATCCAACAAAAAGCCACATCAGCTGGAAGGATGGTGGCAGAAGGCAGGAAGAAACCTTTTATGCCCTGTGTCATTCTTTCTTCCTTATCTTCAGACAGAATCAAATAATCCAGTGTATCTGGCTGGTGCCAAATTAGGGAAAGCTGGATTAGATATCCTTTGAGAAAAATTAGAATTTAACACAGCAGAACGTTATTGTGAATTCTCCACGGACACCTCTAAAAGAACAACCCATTGTAAGGAGGTATATAAAAAAAATTGTTATTTTTTTTTTCCTATATAGGGAAAGCTATACCCACCACCCTTGAGTGCAGAAACAGAGATGATGTGATCCTTGATTCATTCCCAGTCCATGGCAAATGCAATCTGCACCGACATTTTACACTTCTAGTTCACACGTTATTTTCTGACCAGAAACACCTTAAGGCAGTGGTGGCGAGCCTATCGCACGCATGCCAGAGGCGGCACTCACAGCCTTCTCTGTGGGCACGCGCAGCATGCCCCGGAGATGGCAACTGTCCCTCTTCAACCAGCTGCCCGCTAACTCGCCGAGGTCCCACGTGGCTGGATGCATCCCAGCACCCATGCGCTCGCTGACCTGTGTGTGCAGGGGCCGATGGTGTCAGGCAGCAGCCGCCCTGGCCCCTGTCTCACCTTGCCCTGTGACAATGGCGCCTCCTGCCCACCGCCCCACCTGCCAGAGACCCCCTGGATCTCCCCCAACCCTGCCCGGCCCCCACAGGCGTCCCTCCCCACAAGCAACATCGAGGTGATCACGCCCACCTTGGCCACACCCACCCAATCTGCCATGACCACCACAGCTACGCCCATCCAGAGGGCCATGCCCACCTGGCACCTGGCGATAAATAAGTGGGTTTTGGGTTGCAGTTTGGGCACTCAGTCTCTAAAAGGTTCGCCATCAATGCCTTAAGGCCTTCAGAATGCATACTTTATAGCACTTAAATCTAGTGACAGTTGCTGCCCTTAGCCTGCTAATTTCTTAGCTGTTTGGCAGCTGGCATTTTTTAATTAACATGTGCTTGATCCAATAATGGCCTCTTTTATTTACTTATTTGATTGATTGATTGATAAAACTACCCAGCTCAAACACTGTGTCTCTGAGTAGTGTACAATAACAACAAAACAAACATTAAGCCAAAATAAGAATCACATAATGTTAAAACAGATACAATTAAAATTTGAATATTAATTATAAAATGACATTATAATGAAAGAAAATCAGAACGGGACTCTTGTCAACTGGCCCCAAAGGTCTGGGGGAAACCCCAGTCTTAACAGCTTTCCTAAAGGAAAGCAGGATCATGTTATATATGAGTGAGATCACTGCAGAGAATGGGCACACACCAAAAGGCTGCCTAGGTCTCCTACGATACAAAGATTTAAAAGACAAAATCTGGATCATGTCCTTCTTGTGGGAACATATTGGCGGGCAGATATTGTTGGAAGAAGGCAGTCCCACAAGTAGCCTGGTCCTATGCTATATATAGCTTTAAATGTGATAATCAGCACCTTGAATTATAACCAGAAGCCTCCTGGAAGCCAATGCAATTTATAGAGCAGCAGTGTTGCGTTGGCGTAATGAGCTGGGCCCGTAACTATTTGCACCACTGCATTCTGAACCAACTGAAGTTTCTGGGTGTTTTCATAGAGTACATTGCAGCAGTTCAAACAGGAGGTACCTAAGGTATGAGTGACCATGAGCAGGAATGGGTGCAACTGGCACACACAAGATGCAATTGTGTAAAGGCCCTGCCTGGCTATAGCTGCCAGGTGCTTTTTGAGCAGAGCTGTGAGTCCAGGAGAACCCCCAGATTACATACCAATGGCTAACAGGGTAATGCCACCCCATTCAGAACCGAAGATGGAAATACTTCAGCTATTGAATCCACGAGACCCCCAAATCCATTAAATCTCAGTCTTGGCAGGGTTGAACCACAATCTGTTGTTTCCTACTATCTCCTCATATATAATCAATTTCCCTTTAAATTCTTTTTGTAAAATCAGGTGCTGGAAAAATCTTCAGAATTGATCTCTTCTTCTTACTAAAATCAATATAAAATACAGTTATGTGCATTAAATTGTTTTAAAATTGTAAATAATTTTTAAATTGTTTATTATTGCTTATCCTTTTCACATGGTTTTTTATTATGTTATCTTTGTACTGTATCTGACTTTGTACATAACCTACAGCAGTGAGGCAATTTATATACGTTATAAACAAATGAATAAATTACTGCAATAATACAAGTGTTTAAAGCCAGCTGGCTCAACAAGGACATTAAAACATACTTGGAAGCAATTTTTGAAAGAAAGCACATATAGAAAGCACCTGTTTTTCTATATTAAAACAAATCCTATATTAGCATTCTTTTCTGTGCTTTGAAAAAAATAGTTTCATTTATGTGTTAACTAAATGACAAAGTTTAAGGTAGTTTGTGCTTTAAAAAAAAGTATTTATGCTTCCAAACTTCAGTTTAAATGTAGTGGAAAGTCTGTATTTGACCAGGAGTCTTGCTACAAGGAGCTACCTTGTAAAGTTAACCGGCTTTGACAAGCCCAGATGTTGTTCTTTTCTCCAAACCAGTGACTTGATGGAGCTCAAAGTGATCATGGAACTATGATTTCTACATTTTCAGCTCTAATAGGTAAGCACATTCATCCAATAATACGCACCAAGGAAATGCATGCCATGAATTCTCCTGACCATTGAATTGTTCAAAAGATTAATCCTTTATCTGTAACTCAGTGTACATCAATACAAGACAATGGGATAATTTGAAATGTAATAATCTGTCATATATTGGCTACTTCCAGTTCTCCATTGAATTGGTTCATCTTTATTTTATATTTTGTACCTTGTTTCCATCTGTAATTCATTTGTTTTATGGCATTTTTAGCTTTAAAAATAAAAAGGTTGATATTGTACGTTCTGAAATTATTTACTAGGCTAATGTAAGGGGTAAATAAGTTCTCTTTCAGACATAATATTTGCCTTTGAGATTACTCCACTGGAAAACAACAAATGGAAATGGAAAAGGAGAAATAAATGTCCAAAGAACTGCACCAGCATGGAAGAGTGGGACAAATTTTATAACCAGAAAGTTATAGAAGACAAAGAAGAATCAGACTGTTGTTGTTAGTTGCGAAGTCGTGTCCGACCCATCGCAACCCCATGGACAACATTCCTCCAGGCCTTCCTGTCCTCTACCATCTTCTGGAGTCCATTTAAGCTCACGCCTACTGCTTCAGTGACTCCATCCAGCCACCTCATTCTCTGTCGTCCCCTTCTTCTATTGCCCTCAATCTTTCCCAGCATTAGGCTGTTCTCCAGTGAGTCCTTCCTTCTCATTAGGTGGCCAAAGTATTTGAGTTTCAACTTCAGGATCTGGCCTTCTAAAGAGCAGTCAGGGTTGATCTCCTCTAGGACTGACCAATTTGATTGCCTTGCAGTCCAGGGGACTCGCAGGAGTCTTCTCCAGCACTATAGTTCAAAGGCCTCAATTCTTTGGCGCTCAGCCTTTCATACTGTAGTCCAAAAGGTGATAAAGGAAATGTTGGTGATAGTGAACAGATACTGTAGGCATCTGCACAAGGATGGAAAATTGGCTATAGAGCTACTGTAGTGATAAACAAAATGTTCATAGCCATAAGATGGAGGAGGAAACAAACATTTCAACTGGGCCTTAAGGAACCAAAAATTAGGAAGAAGATTGATGTCCTTTTCTGTAATGATACAGTCAAAGTGGATTTGGGTTTAAAAGTATCTTATGCAATCAACTACTGGACAAAACAGAAGTCATGTGATCCTAAATAGAAAGGCTATCACTCCAATTCTGAGAGCTGAATTCCACACTTCTTAAAATGTGTGGCAAACAAATCAGTGGAGAGGCAGATTCCTGCAAATAAATCAGGCTACATATTAATGAAGAGTAACCAAGAATATTTTTCAGAAGCACTTAGGCTAAAAGGAGTCCAGAGAACTGTTTAGCTCTAGACTTCATACACCATTATCACACCATGAATGAACAAAGAGGAAAGGCAAATAATATAGTTTCTGTCCCCAGATTTTTGCTATCGGCAATATCTGCAGCAAACCCTAATAACACCAAAATGACAGCACAACATCAAGCAAAAACTGCATTTATGGACTTGGGTCAGGACATCCAGTTCAAGCACATTTAAATTCCATCATTTATTTGGTTACCTTATCATGTATGTACCATCATTAGAGATATAGAATATACTGGTGTCTGCTAAATCAGGGGTCTCCAACCTTGGCAACTTTAAGACTTGTGGACTTCAACTCCCACAAGTCTGAAAGTTGCCAAGGTTGAGGACCCCTGTGCTAAATAGTTTGGTTCTAATAGGGCTATGCATACTTTGAAACAGATACAGAAGTCCTTTGGAGGACACAAGGGGACACCTCACCTCTATTAGTTAAATTTAGATTTCCATGCACATCTGAGAAAAGATGCCACTATTTTAAGAATTACATTAAATTTAATTAATGGATTTACTAAAGAAGCAAACAGGTCTTTTTACATTCCTTCAGGAAGACATTTTTTAACAGGTACTGCTTATCCACATTATGTAATTTCATAGCTGTCATGCTTGCCCACCCAAAAAGAGATGACTGCTCGTGCAATAAGAAAAGATCCATATGAATTAAAGGAAGTGGATAAAGTTTGTCCTTCAGGACCTGTTTTGGGCCCTTTTAAAAACATCAGCTTTATAGATTAGAATGAAGGTGGAAAATTGAAAAAGAGGCAGAATTGATTTATGGCTGTTGCTTTTGTCTGGAAAGATGGAGGAACTGCGTGAAGTGTTGATAAGAATGACTGTTTGCTACATAACCACAGACATTAGTCTTAAACCACCCTCCAGTCACACAATGATGCTTAAGTTTGTGAACCCTTTTGAATTTTCAATATTTCTGCATAAATATGACCTAAAACACGATCTCTTCTTCACACAAGCCCTAAAATCTGATAAAGAAAACACAATTAAACAAATGAGTCAATACATTATACACGTTCATGTATTTATTGAGGAAATTGATCCAAATCTACCTGTTTATGAACAAGTGCTTTCAGAAATCTACTTTTAAGTCATGACATATTTCTCCTTCAAATGAACTGATAATCCTAGAGGTTCGTATACAGTACACATGCCGTACACAAATACTGTATATACATTTAGATAATTTTCCTCAATGAATAAATGAACAAGTATAATATTTTGACTCATTTGTTTATTTAGGTTCTCTTTATCTAGTTTCAAGGCTTACGGAAAGAAGAGAAATATTGAATGTTCAAAAGGGTTCACAAATTTTTAAGCACCATTGTATGTTAGTGATAGGGCAGTATTAATTAAGGCCTGAAAACCTCGTGTGGAAAGAAGATACTATTGTTATGGGGACGAAATGGAATAGCCACATAAATACATCTAAAGAAAATTAAATAGTCAAAAAAAGAGTGTACATTCCATTGATTAAGAATTTTCAAAAGATACACATTCTGTTTGCAGTTGATATATTGATTGTCTGGAAATTTATTAGTTTTGAAAATTTTAAACTTACTCTTGTTTTTCTTGTATATAAGCAAAATCTTAAATAAAATACTTCCCATACTTCCATATTTTTGCACATTTCAAAGCCAGTTGTAATCATAATTCATACTTGGCTCCACTTGGCTGTCTACTATTACCTCAGAATAAACTGTGAGGTAAAATGGAAGTCTATAATGATATCTAGGAGGGCATAGTTCCTTGATACCTGAATTAGGCAAATCCAAAGTTGTGCAGAACAATATTATGTTATATATAGTATTACTAGTATTTGTACTAATACTGTGAAAATGTAACATACAGTATGTAAACTTTTTCCTCAATACTGAAGCATATAGAAAAGATGCATGGAAACCTGACATTTTTAAAAGAACTATAGGAAAGATAAATATAGAAAATTATTCTATAATCTTAATATTTTTAACGTATGGAAATACTTCTAAAATACAAGCATTTTTCAAAGCATATTAAAATACTGACTTATGATATTTATATTCCAAGGATAAACATGGAAGCCATTCTAATGTAAGATCCAAAATATATTTTCTCAAAGATGACTCACTAGTGCTACCTAAATTTTGATTACTGTAGTGAAGTTTATTCTTCTTTCAATTTCACTCAAAATAGAAGCACCGTAGAAAGCAGAAAACTGAAACATTTTCTTCACCTTCTTTTTAAAAGTATAAAAAGTAAAGTATCTTCTCAGAACAAAACTCTAGTTCCTCTAGTCATAAAAACTACCAACATTGAAATTATCCCACAAAGACTAACTTTTTAAACTGATAGTGTTCAGTTAACAACCATTGGTTTCTTAATATTATTCTATATACAGTATAACTGACTTGGATTCATGATTGTGCTGTAAAAAAGCACAATTTTGCCTGTTATTTTCATGTCAATTTAAAAAAAAAATGTACTGAGAAAATACCACTTTCACCTTTTTATGCTGTTAAAACAATGTCCTTTGTGATGTAATCATTTGATTATTGCTTTAACTGAGTCCATCAAATTACTACATAAAATATTTCTATCACTTATGGAATAGTCATGCTCCCAAAGTGTTGGGGACAATGGACCTGGCCTGTAAATATAATCAAAGGTAAATACATTTCTGTATCATTTTCTGCTATGGGAAGAGAATATGTAGTATTATTTGTAAAAATAAACCTGATTATTGTTATGGAAATGTAATGTTTTAGGACAAGGAGCCCAATAGTTTCAGTGTCCTATGTAGTTAATTTTTGCCAGAGATAAGATAATGGTTTGGGCTCTTTCTTCATCAGATTGCCTATACCTACAGTATTTCATTATGGAGAGGAACGTTCCATCTGCCTTGAAAGAAGCATTGGCTTGCCCATTTCTTAAGAGACCTGCCCTTGATCCAACAATATTGGATAACTATTGACCAATGCACAACCTCCCTTTGAGGAGAAAGTATAGGGAAAGTGGTAGAACAACAACAGAGGAAAAGCGGTACTGGGAAGAAATCACGTTGGTCATTTTATTTATGACTTCTGACAATGCACGAGTAGCGTGAATATAACCATTCCGTCCTGCTATCAATCTCAACACCCTTTGACACTGTTGACCACAGGATCCTTCTAAACTGCCTATGAAAGCTTAAAGTGGGAGGCACTTTTCTGGAATTATTCCACTCCTTTGGAATAATCCTATGGAGTACTTTAAGGCTCAGATCTCTCCAGTATCCTGTTTAACTTCCACTAGAAGAGGTTCTCTGCCATCACTGGCAGAGAAGGTATAATCAGTATGCCGACCTACCTTGGGTATGCAGTACCCAAGTATACCTTTCTGCCTCAGACTGAATATGATGGAAATCTTGATCCAGTGTCTGGAGGCTGTCAGGACTTGCATGGCTCAGAATCAATGCAAACAGCTCAGAGTTAATGTTGATTCAAAAGCCAACCGGTTCTATAACAATACCATCCTTGACTCTTTATGGGATTGTCCTCCCTCAAAAGTTCAGACTTGCAATCAGGGAATCCACCAAAGGACTTTTGCTGAGCTTTAGCTAATACATCACCTTGAGCTTTAGCAAAGGTAGGATTATACTCGGAAGATTGTCGCTTGGTACCTTGCACTTGGATTCACTCAACATGGGGCTGTCCTTGAAGGCTACCCAGAACCTTTAACTGATGCAAAATGCAGCTGCTTGGGTGCTTAATGGACAGCCAGTATTGCCACTTAACATTGTTCCATGTGAGCTACACTGGTTGCTGAGTTGTTTCCAAGTATAATTCAAGGTGTTACTTATAAATTCATGTATGGTTTTTGGTCTTGGTACCTTAGAGATCCCAAATCTACTCTGTCTACCTGATCTGGATAAACAGGAGTGCCTGCTGAAGGTCCCATCCCATTAGGAAGTAAAGTGTGAGGAGGTATGACACCAAGGAGGTATGTGAGGGGCAGGAATTCTTGGTGGCTCCTTTGGATAGCTATAGCAGGGTTCCCCAAAGTGGTCAGTATCGGCCACCAAGTGTCAATGGGGCTATCCAGTATTGTTATTATTACTTGTAGTATTGCTAGTCGAGTACAATTTATTATTTTCATATAATAAATGTTTAGGGATCAGTGAACAATCTGAACCTATATAAAGAGATCAATGAGCTGAAAGAATTTGGCCTATCCCCTGAAGCAAGAATGGTGTCTACTCTATGGCTTTCCAAAGATTATTTTAAAACCTGGCTTTTTTGGAAGACCTTTTGCGATTATAGGTTCAAGATATGCTTGCTTGCACCTATGCTTGCAGCCATCTCCCTTTTTTTTTTGTCAAAACAGACTTTTGTCTCGTCTATTTTTTTTTTTAAAAAAGAAATACTGTTATGAGAAGTCAAGTGGTTTTTTTGGAAGTATGCCAACCTTCTAACAAATGTACATATACAGGGAGATTCAGGAACTTGGCAAACTGATACTAATGATTACACGGCTTAAGGCAATCATTTAGTCAATGGGAAAACTGACCCAATAGAATGCCCAGAAAACATTCTCAAAATTACAACTGTGTCTAACTGACCCCAAATGTTGGCAATCTCTGACCCAGAGACTGCTCCTTGCCTTCTAGTTTAATTTACACTTTAAAAATCCATTATTTTTTATTTTTACTAGTGAGAAATGTTTTCAGAGAGAACAAAGCTCCAAGCCACTGAGGGGCACAGCCCAGGCCATCCTACAGTAATTATTTATATAGATAGCTACAAGATAAAGCTTCTTCCCCACTGTAACTTTTTCTTCTCAGATCAGAGACTGGAGACCACACTGTACAAGATAAAACAACTGAATGCAAGGGTATGTAACTACAGGCAATTTGTGATTATCTGTGGGAAGGCATTCTTTTATTGCAGCCTGCTTTAGGTGAAGTTATAGCACTGTTTTTAAACAACTGTTTTATCTAGCGTTGTTTTATTCATTAAATATAAATTTAACAAATATTCTACCTCTGGCAGCAAACCAACCAGAAACTTCCAAGAGATTCAAAAAAAGGATTAAAGCCTTTGCAGAAAAGACATTGACTTTTATGTATACTTTTGAAATCAGTACCCCATTTCCATACATTTCCCCTCATTTTCAGCCCCGGACAAGAAAGCACCTAACCCAAAATTTGTGGGGAAGAAGGGGGTCACACATTGCATTTATGTTTTAACAAGGTAAACTCTGCCATCTTATATCCCAGTCCCAGGGAGTAGATTTGCACACCGCACCAAACCTGTGTTTTCCAAACTTGGCAATTTTAAGATGCGCAGACTTCAACTCCCAGAATTCCCCAGCCAGTATTCTGGCCGGGGAATTCTGGGAGTTGAAGTCCAGACATCTTAAAAGCTGCCAAGTTTGGAAAATACTGCACTAATTCATATATTAAGATTGGAAACAAGCAAGCATGATGTGTAAACAAGGTGGACTTAGCCACTGAGGTATATGTCAAACAAATCATGTGTGAACTCTCTGGAAATAAGCACACTACTTCCAGACCCACCCACCCCCTTTTTTTAAAAAATACCAAGACCTTTTCAATTGAATGTAGGTGATTTAGCTTCCAGGAATTCTAATTAAGAATAATAAGATCAAGCCTCCCACCTCCCTTCGCTCTGCCCACTAAACCCAACCCAGTCCAAGAAAGTTGCTTTAAATGCCTCAACACTTCAGCATTAAAAAAAAACAAACCTGTCCCTCCCTCCGCCCACCTTTCCCTCAGTACAGTGTTTCTCAACCTTGACAATTTTAAGGCATGTGGACTTCAACTCCCAGAATTCCACAGCCAGCAATGCTGGCTGTGGAATTCTGGGAGTTGAAGTCCACATGCCTTAAAATTGTCAAGGTTGAGAAACACTGCCTCAGTACATTTTCTTCTGCCATTACCGGCAGAGGTCATTTTAAAATACTGAGACAAAAAAAAAGAAAAAAGAAAAAAAAAGAAACCACCCTCCTCCCCGTTCCCGCCCTTAACCCAGCGGAAGGAAAGGGACGCGGCTTCCATCCCTCCTCTCCCCTTTCGCCCTCTCGCGTGTGAAGTAACTTCCCGCCTCTCCCAAGATGTCGTCTGAGTGACAGCACCAGTTCAGCCAGCCAGCATCTGCCCCTTGTCACGTGTATCCTCTCCCCTCCTCCCCCGGTCTCGTTCTCACGGGCCGGCCTCTTTCCCCCTTTCCTGCTGCCAACCGCGCGCTTGGCGCTAGGTACAAATGGGGGAACTGGAAGTTCTCGGAAAGGGCGGCTCGCGTGTCGCCGCTGGTGGTGGTTGTTGCACACGGTAAAAAAAAAACAAAACACGCCACGGGAGATGCGGGATCCTGCAGGGGAAATCGGCTGGGTCGTTACAGTTGGAGAGCCCGCTTTCACGCCACTAAGCGGAGGAGTCGCGCGTGTTTTGGAGGGCGAGAAGAACAAGGAAGGAAACAGCCCAGTAAGGCGTTAAAACAATGATATCCTTTCCTCGAGGCTAACAAATTAATTCTGCGGGGCCTGAAATTGGGGTCTGGGGGCTTTCTGGCCGGGACATGGCCTCACCTGAAACATGGCTTGATTCTCCCATCGTAGAATATATATTTCGTTGTGTTTTACACCAACAATCGGGAGGTCTTTGTTTTAGGTAACGTGTCTGGCTGGGTATTATGGGAGATGTCTGTTTGGTCTACTAGTCTAGATGGAAAAAAGCTAATCCAGTTTCTCAAAACCAAACTGGGAATTTTGCATTACCAGAAGATTTTATTTTTATTTTTATGCAGCACTCTGATCTTATTGTGTACTAAAACATGGTCCGATCTATTAATTTTCTTTCTTTCTAGTGCAGTTCGGTTTTAAGTAAAGCTACACACTGCTGAACAAGCCTCACTAGACCCCCTAAGGACTTCCAAGTATCCAGGATCAAATTATATTACACAAAGAGAGCATGTTTGGTGTAGTGGTGAAGGCACCGGACTAGAAACCAGGAGACTGAGTTCGAGTCTTGCTTTTGGAGTAAAAGATTGGGTGCCTTTGGGCCAGGCATTCTCTCAGCCCAATTTACCTCATGAGGTTGTTTTGTGGGGAAAATAGGAGGAAGGAGTATTACGTGTCTTCGCCTCATTGAGTTATTATAAAGTAATAAAGGTGGGATAAAAATAAAAACAACAAAAAAGTCCCCTGGCCTATGTTTAGTATAGGCTCCACATATGCACACCCATTTCTCAGACTTATTTAGGGGAAACAGGAAGAAGCTTATTTATGTGATTCTGTTAACTCTTAGGAAGCCTCAGACATTACTTTGACAATATTTCATTCTGTATTATTTGTTTCCTTTCAAATAGTTGGTCATGGAGGCAATTCATCTAGATGAACAACCTCCCTTGAATGCTGAAAACTTATTTAAAAAACATGAGAGCAACAAGAAAGGTATGTATATTTAACAGCAGTCTAAAAACTTCTCATTATCATTTTCCTGAAAATTTACGCTCCCTTCTCATTTTGGAATCTTGATTAGGTTTTTGGACACGCCACAAATGATTCTTAAATTTTCATAGTACCCAAAGATGCTTTTCAAAAGGCAATTGGACTTTCTTGGTTTTTTTCCTTGAAAATGTTTTGCTTCTTCTCCAAGAAGCTTCTTCAGTTCTGGCTTCATTCTCATGTATGTTTTGTTGGTTGAAAATCCTCCTGAGGTTTTCAGATATTCCTGTAATTTCAAATTTACTGGTTTATTTAACATTTCAGAAGAACTCTCTTTCCGTAAATAATTGATTAAAAAAACAGAAGCTGGATTTGCACATCAGTCTAAGCCATGAGATGTTTATTTGGCTTAGGCTTAATGCATATATGGAATTTGTTTATAAATATAACTAGTTATAAATATAACTAGAATACACAAAACTTCTTGGAACTGTAGAGGGGTTTGTAAGTACCCTATTATGTTTATGTAGAAGTTGTTACAACTTTGCAACTCTAGCCAGGACAAAACTGCCAGGACAGTAATGCCAGCAATAGCAAGAGCTGAAACTTCTGATAAAACAGTCCAGGAAAGACTTAAACTATGATTTCAAACACAGCATCTTAGCTATTCAATCTCTTTTCCTCTTCTTCCTGCTTGATAGTTGTTTAACATAGCTACCAACTCAGGTTCAGTTACAGATATACAGAAAATAAATACAACATCACTGCCCTGCCATCTAGTGATAGAAACACGAAAAGCCACAACTTTAGTTTTTCTGAATTGAATTGAATTTCCTCAAGCTTCTTATAAAGTTTTGGTTTGTAGTCCACTTTTGTGATTTTATCTCAAAATAATAATTATTGATTATTTGGGACTTTTCAGTCAGATTTCAGGCATACTATAGCACCAAGTTAGCATTGGTTACACTTGTGGATGACATGTGTAGGGCTCAAGATGGGTGGTTCATCCTGTCTTGCCCTCCTTGATCTCTGAGTGGCTTTCAATATCATCAATCATGGTGTCCCTCTGGGCCATCTTTGGAGGGAGTTGAATACAGGGAACTATTTTTTAGGGATTCTCCATTTATCCAAGGTTGTTTCTAGTGTGGTGGGGGAAAAGTTGAATGACCGAGCCCTTCGTGTGAAATGCTTTGTGGCGCAACTCTCTCTATCACCAGACATTAGTGGAGTTAAGTATGTGTTCATTTATTTTGTGGAATTGTTTTTGTGTGCCTCAATTTTTCTTTTCTGAATTGCATTATTTTTAACTTTGGTCATAATTTTTTTAATAGTGGGGTTTTTTTTGTAAATTGATAGTTCACAATCCAGTTATCTGTTTAAGATGGCCATATAAAATATCTCAATAAAAATTTGGGGGGCATTAGCCATACTTCAGTATCAGTTTTCAGCATGTTGATAATATAAACTGGAGGTGATGTTTAGGGTCATTTGTCTTATTACGTAAACATTTATTTTTTAAAATTTTGATTACTATTATATAAGTTTTATTTTATTTTTTAAATTTTGAAATGCTAAGCAGCTGAATTTGAGCTACAGGTTTCCTAGCTCTCCTTAAAGGACAGCACTTGGTGCTTTCAATTTCACTATTAAATCATTACATTGCAAACATTATATAAAAGTAAAGGACAATGATTTCAATTTCTAAAATGACTTTATTTTAAAATTTTCTCCATAGGAGCACTTACAGATATTGAAAAGCTTTATCAAGCAGTACCTCAGCTTTCAAATGTGTTCAGAATCAAAGGGAAAATTGGTGAAGGTGAATATGATTTAAAGCTTTTTGAAAATCAAAGTTAAGAGGACTATAGGTCATCTACCCAAATTTTCTAGAGCCCTTTTTATATACATTATTTCAGAGTTTAGTATTAATTTTTGCCTGCTTGGTCAAACTACAGACTGGATTATCTGAAACCTTATAGATAATGTGTCTAATTTTAAAATTTTAAACAACGGGAAAAAAGACTAATCAGTGTTTTGGAATACAGGGAGAATTTAATTTGGCCATGTTACTCTACAAGTAAGCTTCTTAGCCACCCCTACATATTGCTAGTTTGCCTGGTAGATAAGTTCTCTTAGCATCATAAACATTTCCATCCTACAGTGAATAGTAGGTAGGAAAGAGTTAACTCAATTGTTTTCTATGTCATAGTTCAGATTCTTCTTCTGTCTTCTTTTTCCTCCGGGAATCCCAGAGGGGCTTTTTCAAAGGCAACTGGACTTGTTTTACTTCTCATTCAAAAAGCTGAAGAAGCTACTTGAATGAGAAGAAGCTTCTTTGATGAGAAGCGAAACATCTTCAAGGAAAAACAAATCCAATTGCTTTTGAAAAGGCACCTTTGGTACAACCATGGCCTGGACGATTGAGAATCTATATAGACATTTTCCTCCGGGAACTGCTTTAAACTTTTACCTGCAATTGCAGTAGGTCCCCTGGCTCTTAGATAATAGCATTCCTAAACAGTAAACACTGCTTCTTCAGGTTATAGATCAGGGGAGTCAAACTGCCGGCCGGCGGGCGGGACGCATCATCACAAAACCGCGCCCACCCCATTGCCGGCAATGGAGAAAAAGCTCCGATACATCGCGCGACGTCACGTGACATCGCGAGTTTGACATGCCTGTTATAGATGGAAACCTGCAAGGCTGAGTATTCCCCATAAATCCCCACTGCCACCAAAAGCCTTAGAAAAGGCTAAGATAGAAACTGGTTATTCAAGATGCTAGTTTTCCATATAGGTAGTCCTTGGCTTATGACCAGTTCCTTAGGGTGCATGATAGCCTGCATTTACAGCAGTTTGCACCATTCTTGTGATCATATGACCGCATTTTATGACACCTTTGGTGAAAACTTCCAGTTTTCATCGAAACTGACCCATAACAAACCCATTGGCTTGTTTAATTTATTTATTTATTTATTTTATTTATTAATTGCATTTATATCCCGCCCTTCTCCTTACGGACTCAGGGCGGCTGACAATTGAATAAAATACTAACATATATACATATACTTAATTAAAATTTGATTAAAACGAAATATTTAACATGTCCAATTTAAAAGTAATTAAAACCCCCTTTAAAATCCCTCAGGCCAGTCCCGC
>NW_015388219.1:15435-54083 GCF_001527695.2 Protobothrops mucrosquamatus | reverse complement strand
CGAGGAGACCCACTCTGTGAGAGCGTACAGGTCGGTGGGGGGTAATCTGTGGCAGGAGGCGGTCTCGAAGGTAACCAGGTCCGATGCCAATGACCATGGCATTAGCTTAACGACTCGCAAAAAAAAGATAATAAAATCAGGTCAGTCTCACGAGTAACATGCTTTATGACTTTATGACTATCATAACTTATGACTGTGATAAACAGGCTGCATTATGCTTTTAAGTTGAGGACCTTATGCAAGAATTTCCCTTTATTGAGAAGAAAAGTATGTACCTATGTGAGTTCCTCCTGCAATTGAAGTGGAACTAGCCAGTAGCAGATTTCCCATTTCAAAGCTATAATTAGGTTTGTAGGTGACCACTGTAAGGCTGATCTGTGCTCTGGAACAATACAGGTAGTCCTCAGCTTACAATGATTTGCTTACTGACTATTCAAGCTTACAACAGCACTGAAAAGAGTGACTTACAACTGTCCTCAGACTTACAGCCATCGCAACATCCCCATGGACACTTGATCAAAATTCAGGCCCTTGGTGACTGGCATGTAGTTACAAAGCTGCAGCATCCCAGGTCATGTGATCACCATTTGCAACCTTCCCAGCTGGCTTCTAACAAGCAGAGTCAATGGGGAAAGCTGGATTTGCTTGATGACCATGTGATCCACTTCATAACTGCAGTGATTTGTTTTACCATGGGGGGGGGGGGAAGATTGGCAAAACATTGGGTGCAACTCACTTAAAATCCGCTTTGCTTACAATGGATATCCTGATCCCATTTGTGGTCATAAGTGGACTCTCTGTATACATAGTTGGGAGATATCCAACTTCATGCTTGCTGTTATTTTGACATTATTCAGGAGTATGGCAAGTAAATAGTAACTTGCTTAGGAGTTGTCCATGAATTTTCTTTAGTAGTGCTTTTTTCCTTATCTCTGATAGATTAGAAACCTCTTTGAAGGACAAGGAAAGTAGCTCTACAATAGTATCACATGCATAAGTTGTGTGGCTGAAACAGCTTCAAATTAGGTGACAGGATTTCAAAGAAGGGAGAAAATGTTATTAAAGGAAAAAGAAAAGAAGAAGAAAAATATTATTTCAAGTAACTATTTTTTTCAATACACTTTTTACTTTAACTCAGAGCAGATTTAAAAAAATAAAAATTGTTTAAATTAGTAACAAATCTTGTCTGAATTAGAGTATAAAATGTATTCGCAACTTTAAACTTTACAAAACTGTTAAGATCCCTACAGAAGTATAGTTGTTTTACAGCAGTTTTTTCCCAATCTGGTTCATGGAATAAAGTTCTGTAAAGGTACTATAAGTATCTGCAATTGATGATCTACCTTTATTTTGGGAAGACAAATGAATTAAGGCAGGTGATTTCTTTTCAAAACCTCAGAGGGAATTAATTTGGTGGATACGGTGTTGGGCTGATCTTCTCTCTTTGTTTATTTTTGATACAAAAAGCCAATGTGATTAAATCTTTTGTCAAAAAATAAAAATCTAATATGCCCTTTTCTGGGTAGTATAGAATATATTCTCTAACCCCCTACTTTGAAGACATATAAATCCATAAGTTTGGAGAATCTCAAAAAACAAAGAACAGACAAAATGTTTTGAGGAATCACCAGCTATTTTTAAAAATCCAAGTGTACAGCTGCAGCATAGTGAATATAACCTTCCTTCTTAAAAGTTCATCTGAACTATGTATCACAATGACAAGGCTCATGTTCTTGCAATTGCACAGTACTTTTTAAAAAAAAAAAAAAAGTTTAAAATGGCTTATGCAAAGATCCAAAAAGCTTTGGATGGGGATCTGGTGGTTTAGAGAAAGAAAAAGTTTATAGAAAAACAAAATCGACTGCTAATTACAACTGGAGACTACTAAATTTTTGCTAAATACTGTATATCTATATTATTTTTTGTAGGAACATTTAGTTCTGTTTACTTGGCAATAGGCCAGGTACGAGGAGGCCGTGAAGAAAAAGTGGCTTTGAAACACTTGATTCCTACCAGTCATCCTGTACGAATTGCTGCTGAACTTCAGTGTCTTATAATAGCAGGGTATGTATGGACGTAGACATACACAAAGATCTTACATTTCCACAAGACTCACAATGGACTTCTTGGTATTTAAATTCCTTTGATTTATGCTTTTTATACAGGAAAAAAAATTCACTTCTACCACCTTTGTTACTGCTATTTAACATTCCATTGTCACACATGCACACAAACACACAGAGAGAGGTGTGTGTGTGTGTGTGTGTGTAATAAATATATTTACAGGTAGTCCTTAACTTATGGCCACAGTTGAACCCAAAATTTATGTTGCTAAGTGAGAAATTTGTTAAGTACGTTCTTAATTTACAACTTTTCTTGCCACATTTCTTAAGTGAATCACTGCAGTAGTGATTAGTAACACTGTTGTTAAGTGAATCTGGCTTCCCTATTGAGTTGGCTTGTCAGAAGGTCACAAAAAGGGATGATGTGACCCCAGGACACTGCAACTGTCCAGATAGAGTACAGAGAAGAGCAACAAAGATGATTAGGGGACTGGAGGCTAAAACATATAAGGAGCGGTTGCTGGAATTGGGTATGTCTAGTTTAATGAAGAGAAGGACGAGGGGGGACATGATAGCAGTGTTCCAATATCTCAGGGGCTGCCATAAAGAAGAGGGAGTCAAGCTATTCTCCAAAGCGCCTGAAGGCAGGACAAGAAGCAACAGGTAGAATCTAACCGAAGAGAGAAGCAACCTAGAACTAAGGAGAAACTTCCTGACGGTTAGGACAATTAACCAGTGGAACAACCTGCTTCCAGAAGCAGTGAATGCTCCAACACTGGAAGTTTTTAAGAAAAGACTGGACAGCCATTTGTTCGAAATGGTATAGGGTTTCCTGCCTGAGCAGGGGGTTGGACTAGATGACCTCCAAGGTCTCTTCCAACTTTATCATAATATTATTATTATATTATTATATTATAAATGGGAATCAGTTTTCAAGCGTCCGAATGTAAATCATGTGACCACGGGAATGCTGCAACGGTCACAAGTGTGAAAAATGGTCATAAGTCACTTTTCAATGCTGTTGTAACTTTGAACAGTCAGTAAATGAACTGTTGTAAGTCAAGGACTATCTGTATATATAAATGGACCATGGAATAATATATAGATACTATATATATTATCTCATTTATTTCATTTCAACAGGACTAAAAAAAGTGACTTATGACCGTTTTTCACATTTACGACCGTTGCAGCATCCCCATGGTCACATAATCCAAATTCAGATCCTTGGCAACTTGCATGTATTTATGGAAGTTGCACTGTCCCAGGGTCATGTGGTCACCATTTGTAACCTTCCCAGACAGCTTCCAACAAACTGACAGGAAGCCAGGTTCGCTTAACAACTGCAGCAATTTTATTTAACAACCATAGCAAAAAAAAGGTAATAAAATGGAGCAAAACCCACTTCACAACTGCCTTGCTTAGCAATAGAAATTTTAGGCTCAATTGTGGTAATTAGTCAAAGGTTATCTATATTCTAATACTGAATAGTGGTGAAGTTGTAATGTGCCCTAAAATTATTTAAAGAAATAAAATTGCCAAATAATGATGGCACCACTTAATGTGTGTGCGCACACACACACACACACACGTTGGTTTCTAGGCATATTTTAGGGCATTATATCTAGCCCTTGGAAGATATTGAAAATATCTGTGTGTGTGTGTGTGTGTATACATACATACATACATACATACATACATACATACATACACACACGTTGGTTGGCTCCCACACAGCCAACCAACCCACCTACAGCAACTAAGCCAGCACTCCACACACCCCCACCAATATTTATAGAGAGACGGCAGCTCCGATCACACTTTGCTCGCACAAGCATGAAGCCGAAGACCCCAGCCTGAAGATGACGAGTGGGACCTCATTGAAACGTCGCCAAGATACTCTCAATCTTACACGGGAAAAGACCCGAATACGCCAAGACCTGCATATTGACATCAGCCATTTTCATAAACTTGTTTTTTGGATTTCATCAATGGAAAGCTGTTAGTGTGAAATGGTTTTCCTTAAAGAATAATGAAGTACTTGTTCAGAAAAGATCTGTGGAAACATCTAACAAGGCTACGTTCTCTCTCTTTTTCCCTTTGGGTAGGGGGCAAGATAATGTCATGGGAGTTAAATATTGTTTTAGAAAAAATGATCACGTGGTAATCGTTATGCCTTATCTGGAACATGAATCATTTTCGGTGAGTTCTAAATTCCTTTTTATTAAAAGAATTAAGAGAGTTTGATGGCAAGTTAATGCACGCTTAACTTATTACAACATTTGTACAGGACATCTTGGATTCTCTCTCATTCGACGAAGTAAGAAACTACACATTTAACCTCTTGAAAGCTTTGAAGCGCATTCATCACTTCGGTATCGTTCACCGTGATGTCAAGCCCAGTAATTTTCTGTACAACAGGCAACTGCAACAGTAAGTCTAACCTACCATGTTCTTATATGGTATATTAAATCTAGTAAGTTAATAATGTATTTAGTAAAAAAAATAATTGGGTCACGAATGTCTGGATAAGGTCGAGAAAAATCAAGTATTTATGGTAGATGGGAGGAGATGTATTGAACTCGTGGCCTGCCAGTTTGGTAAACTGGTAAATTTCCAAATCAACTTTGCCACATTTAGCAGACGTGTTTTTTGCATGCACAGTTTTTCAGTAGGTTATTCTCATTCTGTTATTAAAGACGGATATTAAACGTAATATGGTACAAATTGTATATACCGTGTTCCCCCCAAAATAAGACCCAACCGGAAAATAAGCCCTAGCATGATTTTTCAGGGTGCTCGTAATATAAGCCCCACCCCAAAAATAAGCCTCAATTAAGATCGTCAGCCAACCAGACGCATTTAGTACTGTATTTCCCCAAATATAAGCCTTAATCAGAAAATAAGCCCTAATATGTCTTTTGGAGTAAAAATTAATATAAGATCCGGTCTTATTTTTGCGGAAACACGGGTATGTGCTTTCAATATCTGAATAGGATACAAGGAAGAAGTTTTTTAGATTCTGTTACAAGAAAAGTGAGTGTCGTCATTAACTGTTTGTATTTTTAATTGTCTTCAGATATGCATTGGTTGACTTTGGCTTGGCACAAGGAACTCCTGAGACAAAAGTGGAACTTCTCAAAGTTATACCATCCGAAGCTCAGCAAAGAGGTTCTGCATACAACAAACCTTTGATAACTGTGGGAAGCCAAATTGCTTCCCCAACATCAAGGCAGCTCATTCATCAGTCAGCCACCAAAACAGCGAATAAAAGGCTTTCTTCCATTTCACAAACGCAGATTAAACAAGGACACAAAAGAAAGGTTCTAGTTCCTTTTTTTTTCATAATTTTGCCGGATGGATTTATTTAATAAGTAACTTTATCCAACAGGGGGAGATATAATACCAGAATAATATGTCATTCTGTTTCAGAGTTTTTGTATTTATATGAAATATTGGGGAAAAAAATATCAGTATCTGATATCACACAAAACTGGATTTCATTACTCTGAAATAATTATGCTTACATAATATTCATATGAGAGTATTGTGTATTAATGGGTTCCAGTTTGGTTACTACAGAATAAAAAAATCTGGGTCTGTTCTATTATGTACTTCTTTGTATTAAGCTGTAACTGCTCCAAACATTACACTGAATATGGGGTTTGTCTCAGCAGGTGGCAATATATGATCAACCTAATATGGACTTGGAAACCAAGTTCCCATCTCACCTATGGTGTCGTGGTTGTTATACTGGTACTGGGGAGACCCAGGTTCCGAACCACCTCAATCCCAGCAGCTTACTGGGAGACTTTGACCCAGGCAGCTTCTCAATGTCTCACAGATTGGTCAATGGGTTGATTATATGTAATCAGGTCACATACTTTTCATGATGATCTGACCATAGCTGGTCCTTCAGTTTTTCCATCACCACTATAACTGAGTCTGGCTACATTATTGCTGGCATTTTCTTCTCTTTCCTTTGCCTTTCCCAGCATGAGGGTTTTCTTCAGAGATCTAGATTTTTCACATAATGTCTCCAAAGTAGGATAATTTGAGCCTGGTCTTTTGTGCCTCTTTGGGTTGATTTGTTCAGTTACGCGTTTCCTTCTTTTCTTGGCTCTCCGTGGTTTTTCAGAAGTCGCCTTCAGTGTTAATGCTCAAAAGCATCAATACTGGTTTAGTCTTGCCTCTTCAGAGTCTTAACTTTCGCTTTCGTAGAGTGTGGCATGAAGTACCGTTAGCTCAGGGGACCCCAACCCCCCGGGCTGCAGCCCAGTACTGGGCCGTAGCCCGTTCAGAACCGAGCCGCGGAAGTGGCAGGTGAGCACATGCAACTCCATTTGCGCGAGCAGTGGGTGAGCGCGCACACGGCTCGATTTGTGCAGGTGGCAGGCGCAGGTGCCCGCTGCTTGTACAAGTGGAGCTGCGCTCTCGCCCGCCACTTGCATAGAACCATCCCCTCCCCCCACAAGCCCACAAAGCCAGAAAGGTTGGGGACCACTGCCATAGCTTGTACAATTTTGGTCTTTGTAGGTATATAGATGCATCATGGTATTTGAATAACTTTTCCAAGACCTTTGTGACTGCTGTACCGAATGCTCGGCTGTGGTGTGTTTCATGATGCTTCTTCCTTTATTGTTGATGGTGGATCCTAAAAGGCAAAAGCTATCCATCGTTCAGTACCTTCTTTGTTAATTGTAAGGTTTGTCCTGCCTGCTGTTGTTAGTTTGAGGTTTATATTTAATATTAGTCCTATTTTTTACTGTGCTCCTTGATTTGTATTATTAGATCTTGCAGATCCCTCACATTTTTGGCTTTAAGGATAATGTCATCAATAAAGCACAGGTTTATTCATGTTTCTTCTTCCAGTTTTAAAACCATGCTAATTTTCTACTGTCTCACAGGGATATTGTTGAAAAATCGGAGGATGGAGCAGTCTGTATTCTGTCATTCTGTATCCTGAGTAAAAAACAGGATAATTGATAAATACAGTTCTTTCAGTATTTGCTCATTAACTTAAAGACTGCACTGCTATGAATGCTGCATTAGAGATAAGAATTCTCATTGTCCTTTCTTGACATCACAGGAGGATCCAGACTGTCATTCTGTTCAGCGTTCGGTTTTTGGGGAGAGAAATTTCAATGTGCGAAGCTCAGCATTTCAAGCCCGTTCCACAGTTAAAGTAAGTATTCTTATCCCAGAGGAACATATTCAGAGGTCAACCACCATTCATTCGTTCAGTGACCAAAGTTACAGCAGTGTTGAACAAATGGTATTTCTGTCCAGTCTCCCAAATTACATCCATTGCAGTTTCTCTTTGGTCATGTAATCAGTACTGAGCGCTAGGCAGTACAGGGGTGCTTTAACTTCTCTCACCTATCTATCTCCCCTCCCATCTCTGCTCTGTACTCCACCACCTCTGCCAGCCCTATTGCCCTGTGCCATACCAACTAAGTGGTTGGGGCGATGGAGGCTTTGCACTGGGGATCTGGCTGCAGCATGGGGTTTGTGGCAGTACTTTGCAGTGGTAGCAGTGCTAGCGGTGCTGGAGCTGAGTTATAGGCTGGGGGTCATGGTGGCTGGCCTTGATTGGTAAAGGTCCAGGGCGGTACTTTAAATCCTAGCGGCATTTTGTAGGATAGCTAGAAGGGAAGAGATGAGGGGAACATGGGTGGATGGGGTTCAAGAGGTGTCGTAGCCTCAGGACTGGTAGGGAGCAAGCCAGGAATGGCTTGAATCAGGGTGAATCCTCACCTAATGGCCGGATGGGATTCAGTTAATACAAGGACTGCCATGATTGTTGCCACTGAATGATGCAGTCATGTGATGCCGTGCTGTACAACTGCATAGCTTAATTCTGGTCCCAATTACCATCATCAACCAAGGAATACCTGTATTTATAAAACTTGGAAGCCTGGACTAGTTGAGTTCTGCTAAGCAATTAGGGAATAGGAATGGCATTTTATTTGTAATGTTTTTTTAATCCATGTAATTTGATACGTTTTCTCGAGTAAGTTTTTTTATTTAGCCCTTTTTTATATAGTTGTGTATTATTAGTGCAGTTAACCATTACAAGTCTCATGAAATAAATCAGCACACCTATTCTGTGTTTGAATATGCCTTGCATTAAAATGCAAGTTTTATTTTACTGCTCACAAAGCAACCCAGGATAATGGATATTCCAATGAGGAAACTGTCGGTGAAGAAGAAGACAACTTCAGTTGTAAATAATGGTTTAGGCAAGAAAGCTGCCAGCAGCACCCCAGCTCACTCGACCTGTGACTGTTACGCAAAAGATAGCGTCTGCACCATTTGTCTTTCAAGGTAATTCATTATGGATGCAGTAAAAGTATTTGCTCTGTTGCCAAGCAGCATTAAAAGTATAGATAAATGAGTGGATTAGCAAGCACATGCTACATTTAGAACCTTGAAATGTAACAGTAGAAAAAAATATCAAACACTTAGTTCACCCACATGATTTTATAATGGCGTACACTTTCAGTACAAGAATTCTCAACACCAACAAAGACTTGAGCCCTTTCCAGTTTCCATCATAGAAGTGTCAGTTTGGGAGGATGTCAGATATAGAATGCATAAAGAAGTAGATTTATTATCTACTTGTTACTCCTTCCTATATAAACTGATTTAGTTAGTATCAGCTAGATCAGGGGTGGCGAACCTATGGCACGGGTGCCAGAGGCGGCACTCAGAGCCCTCTCTGTGGGCACGCGTGCCGTCGGCCCAGTCCTAGGCCTTCAGCTGGGTTTTATAAAACCTTTTCGCTTTAGGCCTCCTCTGCCGTGTACAAAAAAAAAAAGGTTCAATCAATCAGTCAATTTCAACTTCTCGTGGAAAAAAAAAAGACCTTGCAAAGTTGGAATTGATTGATTGAACTTTTTAGTCCCACCCAGTCTGCCGTTACCACCATAGCCACGCCTACCCAATGGGCCACGCCCACCCAATGGGCCACACCCACCCAGCACCCGACGATGCATAAGTGGGTTTTGGGTTGCAGTTTGGGCACTCGGTCTCTAAAAGGTTCGCCATCACTGAGCTAGATAGTTCATACAAGTATCAAAACAACAATCGTAGACATAGAGCAGTAGAAAAAAATTAGCATCCAAGTTCTATAGGATAAGTTTAAATAGATAGGTTCTCTAGAACTATAACGATATAACTACAAGACAAATCCTTTGCAATTCTACTCATGAGTACTATGTAAAGAAACGTAAGCTGTATCTCTATGTATATGTTCCCAATAACAGGAGAAGTAATTATATGCTTTAATTTTCAAAATGTTGTAGCTAGAGAACAAGATATGAGAACAACCTTCCCTAACATAATGTCCTCTGGATGTGATTGGTTCAGTTTTTGGGCTTCCAAGTTAGCGTTTGACTGTGTTGGCAGAGAATTCTGGAGTTGCAATCGCAGCATGCTATTTATCTTGCTAGACATCCTTTAATATCACCATATAGAAGTACATCCCAGATCAGTCCTGCATAGTATACAGCAGTGATGGCAAACCTTTTAGAGACTGAGTGCCCAAAACCCTCCCGCCCCTGCTCTGCCCCCACCCCGCCCACCCGCAGGGAGATCTATTGCCTCCACGGCCCGCCGCAGCAGATTGCCCAGGTGGCCCTGCAGCGCCATGGCGGTCATGCCCTCTGCCCGCACCCCGCAGCATCATCTGCGCGTGACGGGGCTCAAGGGCGGAGTCTTGTCCCCGCTGCCCGGCTGCCATGTCCTTGGCTGCGCTGCTCCACGTGGGCCGCGCCTGGGGGCGACTCCTCTCTGGGGGGGCTGCTGGTGAGGGGGCCACAGGGGGAGGCGGGGCTGGGGCGATGGCGCGCGTTTCCACAGAGAGGGCTCTGAGTGCCGCCTCTGGCACATGTGCCATAGGTTCGCCACCACTGGTATACAGGTAGTATGTGGCCCACCAAGCAGCCTTGTGTGGCCTGCAGACCTTTTTTTTTTGAAAAAAATGTAAACTTACAGCAATCACAAAAAACATGCTGCCAAGCACCAGCAGCAGCTCCAGCATTTCCGCCGTTCCCCAAGACACACAATCATCACTCCAATAATTTCTTTGTGGGCCATGAGGATTTTTAATGTATCCCTATGGCCCTTTGCCCTCAATGAGTAGAGCAGGCCCGATCTAGAAAGTACTTTGGCTGTGGAATGTTCAAATTGTATGCTATTATTTTCTAATTTATTTTTTTTTCCTATTTAACCCCAAGACGTCAGCAGGTTGCCCCAAGGGCAGGCACTCCTGGATTCAGAGCACCAGAAGTATTAACAAAGTGCCCTAATCAAACTACAGGTACAATAAATCAAACTTAACACCAGCTACTAAATCCAATAAACTATTAAAACTATTAAAATGTTCTTTTATTAAAACTTGCTAGCTAAAATAAGAACCTTAGATAGAAACTATCTGTATCTGAAATATTTACTGTGATCTTTCTATTTTAAACAAAAGGGGGGAAGTAGACAATTCAAATGATTTTAGTTTTGTGCTATTTTTTTTTTAAAAGCCCTCGTTCTGAATATGTAATATCCATTAGCATGCTGTCTTAGAGCAAGCATAATTAACATAATAGTCTTGCAAGCAGATTTTTTTTTAAAAGTTTCAAACTGGCAAAAAATATTTAATAAAGCTGTCAGATGTGGAATTTAAGCAGTTTGGAAATGTGAATACTACTTCCACCTGTCTCTCAGAAAACCATCCAGATTGATGCTGTTTCAGTCAGTGTATCTGAATTCTACAAGATTATTTTTTTAAAAAACTTTTCTGCTGCTGAAACAATAATGTCTTGATATCTTTTAGGATCAATACTTTTAGGATATACTGCAATGGGACAGATAGTGAGGAGCCCAAGTTTCCTCTTGAAAAAAAAAAGTCATGTAAATTCGGGCTTATCAGAAACATTTTGCTGTGATACAATTTTGAACTAATTCCTTCATTGGCTTGTTTTACCCTTTTCTTTTCATAAATTGCATCGAGTATTTATAAGGTATTATTGCAGATCCTTCGTCCTTGCTTGGTTCTTCCTGAAGTTCATTTGGGAAAGATTATAAAATGTGAAAAGCCAAAGAAATAACAGCAGTCTCATGTTGAAATATATAAAATAATGCTTTCTATAATATGTTTTGACTCCTCAGATATTTTTTTTTAACGCTGGGAATGAATTGGAATAACTAATCATTGTTACTAAAGTCTTGTTTCTAATTACAGCGATTGACATGTGGTCTGCAGGCATTATATTTCTCTCTCTGCTGAGTGGTCGGTATCCATTTTACAAGGCTAGCGATGATTTAACAGCTTTGGCACAGATCATGACTATTCGTGGCTCCAGAGAAACCGTTCAAGCTGCTAAAACATTTGGTACGCAGGTTTCGGTCATTCTTTTTTGAACCTGTTTGTAACTAATGTTATGATTATTTGTCTGCATGTAGATAATTAGGATTATGTTCATGGATTTCTACATAATTTCAGATAAAACAGCATTGGAATCCATTCATCTAAACGTCAGGGCCAAATTCCTTAAATCATGTCAGACTTCTTAAATAATCCCATAGAAAACAAACATACAAATCAAATCGGAGGGATCCAGTTTGTGAAATAAAAAAGGCTGCAAGCCAACATGTGGCTAATTAATTCTAATCAATGTTACTGGCTCTGAATCACCCCTCCTCGGATCTGCATTCCTCTTTCATTCCCCTTCTCCTTTCCCAGAATTGTAACCAGACCTCTTTTTTGCTGCATTTCTCAATAGTAGTACAGGTAGACCTCAACTTACGTCCACAATTGAGCCCAAATTTTCTGTTGCTCAGTGAAACATTTGTTAAGTGAATTCTGCCCCAGTTTACAACCTTTCTTGCCCGCAGTTGTTAGGGTGAATGACTGCAGTTGTTAAGCTAGTAACATGGTTGTTAAGTGAATCTGGCTTCCCCATTGACTTTGCTTGTCAGAAGGTCACAAAACGGGGATCACGTGACCCCCCAGGACACTGCAACCGTCATTAATATGAGTCAGTTGCCAAGCGTCCGAATTTTGATCAGCTGACCATGGGGGGATGCTGCAACGGTCATAAGTGAAAAATAGTCATAAGTCACTTTTTTTCAGTGCCGTTGTAACTTTGAATGAACTGTTGTAAGTCGAGGACTACCTGTACTCTCCAAAAAGAGACTGCCAGGGGCTTCAACTCCTAGGATGGCTCCACCTGGATGACATTCCTCACTTTCCATTTCTATCTACAGTGTTTAGTTGTAGTTATCAGATGATCATCCAGAGTGATTTGTGCAAAAAAATTTGCCCTAAACATCAACTTGCCACAATAAAAGATCATGATGGGGGGAAAAAATGTTTCTAAATCTGTCAACAAAATCCTATTAAGGCAGAATCAGCAATTCAGTAAACCTAGTATATATTTGGCATTACAGTGAAAATTAAAACAGATAAAAGGAGAGCCACGGTGTCAGTGCTGCTTTTGCTGCACTCCGAAGAGCCACAGGTATTCAGTTTAAATACACTTCAGATACCTGGGGATAACAAATGTTCACCAAGTTTAAAGGTTCACAGATTCCCCCACATCCATCAAAGCCGCAGCAAAAAGTACAGACTCACTGGTGATGGTATCAGTTAAGTCTTCGTTTATATTGTCTCGGATATTATGTCTTGTCGTGTCTTCTGCATCTCTTAATATTAGAGCTGCTCAGCAGATAACGGTCAAACAGCCTCTTCCTTCATAGAGTAGCGCAAAATAGCTCAAAGATATTTTGCGCTTGAAACAGCTGATTTGACAATTCCATACCGAGAACAAAATTTGCATCTCTGACTTGTAAGTCAGGTACAGAATAAAACAGGCTGCTTTGTTTAGGCTGCAAAAGGCAATACATTCACTTGTAGCAACACAGTTTCAAGGGCTTCCAGTTGATGAGGTGAGTACAGCCATGAATTACATAGTTGAGGTCTGGCTAAGTTGTCTCTTGGCTGCTGTATCTTCATAGTCATGCACAGTGGGACCAATGTACGCAGGGCAATCAACCCAGAATTTGACAGTTTCACTTATTTTTTTCCAGAAATACATACGATCATGTGGGATGTGTTCCTTCTCTCTCCCTCTTTTTCTCCCTCCCTCTCCCTCTCTCAGTCCTGCATAGTATACAGCAGTGATGGCGAATCTTTTAGAGACTGAGTGCCCAAAACCCGTCCCACCCCTGCTCTGCCCCCACCCTGCCCACCCGCAGGGAGACCTACCGCCTCCACGGCCTGCCACAGCAGATTGCCCAGGCGGCCCTGCAGAGAGACTGGCTCAGTTTGGGGCAGTACACTTGCGCTACTGACTTATACCTATAGCTGTGTATCTAATACTGCCAATGAATTCAGTAAGAATTGTCTTAGCAATCTTTGTTGTTCTGTATGCTTGCTGCTAATTTTTATAGCCTTGCGGTCCTGTACAATTTTTTTTAACTCTGTACAGTGTACATAGTCTATGTTGTAATGTCAGATCAGGTTGCAGAAAACGGCTCTGCATTCTGAAGAACATTCTAACAAGTGCTTTTCATTTAGGTAAATCAATCCTGTGTAGCAAAGAAATCCCAGCACAGGATTTAAAGAAACTCTGTGAAAGGCTGAGGGGGAAAACTACCAGCTTTGACACTTCAGCAGGTGATGTACAAATCAACCCTTCTCAGGAATTTGCTTTACAAGTTGGAATAGGCAACGCTCCAGATTCCCCCCGTCAGACATCCAAAAAGCACGTGCAATATCAAAAACAAAGCGGTCATGAAGATGGCGGTAAAGAAAAGAAACCTATACAGAAGCCGCCTGAACCCAAAGGATGGGACAGAGTTCCTAATAGCGCCTATGATCTCCTTGATAAACTATTGGACTTAAATCCTGCTACAAGAATTACTGCAAAGGATGCTTTGCTGCATCCTTTTTTCAGAAACATGAAGCAATAAAAAGACTTTTGACACTGTACTGTGTGTGTGTTAGAGTACTATTAGAGTCGGTCACTCTTTAAAGGAAACCAAAAATCTGAGAGACATTATTTACAGCGCAGTGTTGGTCTAGGTGCAATTGAAGTAGTAAATATACTTCTGCTTTTCGGACAGGTTTTTAAACAATTTCAAAGTGCATTTGATTATTTCACCATTTTATGGTGTATTCAGAAACGGCAACATGCAATCTATATAATGGGATTGAAATCTGAGGAGGGTTCCTTTCTGCTGCGTCCTTGGGTTTTAGCAATCCTGTTATATTATGCAGCTTTCTAATATTTGGTTAAATTTGGCTGGGCAGAATATGGTAAATGAATTATTCTGGTAGGCAATGAATTAAATGTTGATATATTTTTAATTTCACAGATCTGGGCAGGATTGATTTTTGTGATTTGTAACTTCTGCTAGGTGTTGACAAATGGCTTACGTTGTTTGTTTCTAGCAGAAGAAAAGTAACCTTCATTTTAGATGTAATGTAAGATACGTGTAAATGTAGCTCCTTTGACAGAATTGTTGGTGGGGAATTCTGTCAGTTTAATCTTAATATGATAAAGGATGTATATTGTGAAAAACTAACAAGGCATTGCTCAAGAATTTATATTTTATGACTAGGAAAGAGTATTGAGAACACTGACTCCGAGGACCTGGAACTTTTTCTTCTTAAGGGCATATGATATCATTTACTTTCTTTTTCATATGTCTTTGGAACTGTTTATCTTTTCATTGTATAAACTATATAATATTCTTTTCTTGTAAAAACAATGTACAGATACAGCATTAGCTTATTGATTAGTATGTACAACTGTATTATAATTTTGTGATGAATTTATTAGAATGACCAAAATGAAATATTTTTTTAATAAAAATAAAATAAAAGCCATTATATAAAACATAACAAATGATGTCTGCAGACAAAAGATATTATGTTTGTAATAAAAGCAATCCGTACAAATTACAAACATATCACAGTCAAAGGGCTGCCTTAGTTCTTGGAACCAATTTTCCAAGACTATAATAAGCTTACAAGGTAGACATACTTTAGAATGAAATGATATCCCTTCTCAGTTAAAAAAAAATATGTAAGATTGGAATGAATGTTCAGTTATCTTGTCTTTAATACAAAAATGAGTTTTCTAGACATAGGTCTAGGCTCTGCTAATTAAGAATACATCTCTTGACACCTATGGAGAAGAGTAATCGGCATTAGAAGCATTCTTCACTCAAGTAACCATGGCAAAACTAGAGTCAAATCTTACTGCAATGTGAAATGAAGAGGCATGCATATGCTTATCTTCTTTTTTTTTAAAGGATTGCTTTTCCAAGATCTCTGTTCGAATAAAGCTAGGTTAGTTTTCTTAGATTTGTGTTGACTTTCTGGTATAGAGTGAAAAACGACGCCGTGCAGTGAAAATGGCGCCGCACAGCGAAAACGGAGCGGTGCTAGCGAGTGTCACTCGGGCGCTAGCACCGCCCCGTTTGTGTCGCACATGCTTGCAGCCCTGTTTGCGAATGTAAAATGCTTCCCTCTCCCTTTCCCTCCAGTCCACCAATGGATAAAGGTTGGAGACCTCTGTTCTAGTCCCTGCCAGCTGGTACACTTTGGCTAATGGGATCTGTAGCATGCCCATTCTACTAGATCTGGTTGGAAAAAGGCAAGTCTCAGGTATGCTGGTCCCAACCTCTGTAGGGCTTTAAATGTAATCACCAGCACCTTGAATTGTACCCGGAAACACACTAACCAATGCAGATCACAGAAATGTCATTACGTGTGCCATGTATCTGATGCCATTTACTACCCGCACAGCCACATTCTGCCCCAGTTGAAGTTTCCAAATGATCTTCCGGGGCAGCCCCATGTAGAGTGTGTTACAGTAGTCTAAACAGGTTACGAGGGCATAAGCTAGTGTGAGCAGGGCTTCCCAGTCCAGGTCAGGGTGCAGCTGGTGCAGTCTCTGAAGGTGTACAAAGGCCTAGCCCAGTGGTGGCAAACCTATGGCACGCGTGCCAGAGGCGGCACTCAAAGCCCTCTCTGTGGGCATGCGTGCTGTGCCCCGGAGATGGTAAGAGACTGGCCCCCGCCGCCCTGGCACCCAGTCTGCTATGACCACCAGGGCCACACCCACCCGGAACCCGGTGATAAATAAGTGGGTTTTGGGTTGCAGTTTGGGCACTGGGTCTCTAAAAGGTTCGCTATCACTGGCCTAGCCACAGCTGCCACTTGCTTGCTACTCAAGCAGGAGTTGCAAGTCCAGGAGGATACCCAGATTGCACACTGGGTCTCTCTAGAGTAGTGCAACTCCATCCAGAACCAAAGATGGAAGAACCTTGTCCGTCTCTGGAGTGTCCAAATACCCACAGCCACTCTTGTTTTGCTTGGGGTGAGTCAGAGCTCATTTCGTCCCATCCCGCCCCCAGCATCCCCCAGACACTGGGACAGGACAGCCACAGCATCACTCAAAGGGACTGAGATAGAGATATCTCACCCCAAACTGACGGATCACCTCACCCAGCGACTTTATGTAAATGTTCAGTAGGAAGAAAGAACTCTGAGGCCTCCCACAGAATAGAAGCTGTGGGCTGGATTTCTCTCCCTCCAGTCAATGGACTGGAACCAGCCCCGGAGGAAAGAGGAGCGCCAGCACAATTTCCGAAGCCAGTCCAGAAGGATACAGTGATCAACGGTTCCATGTTCAGGCAGTAGTAGACAAATTAATAATTTAAGTAAAGCTTCCTTCAAGTTGAGCTCAGCTGTTGATTATGTCATGGACATACTGATGCCACTTTCTTGGTAGCAATATGGAAATGGTTTGCCATTGCCTTCTTCCAGATTATTTTGGCTTGCCAGTCAAACCTATAGTCCTGAAGTCTCCCAGCTATGAAGGCCAAATCCTGCCTAATTTCTGCTCAAAGTCAGGTAATCTACTTGCTGAGCCCAATAACTATATTACTAGTACATTAATACTAGTAAGAGACCGGTAAACTCAGAGAATTTTTGGCGCAGTTCTGTCAGCATCTTCATTTGTCATCTTGCCCTAGTTAGATCTTTCAATGTATCTTCATGAAAATAGTTATAATCCTAAAACTACAACTTCGGGGTCTGATGCAACAATGATGGATCAGCTAGTCATTCTTAGTCACAGAAATTCATTGGCTCACTTAGCTTAGCCTACCACTCAGTGTTGTGATAAAATGAAGCATTTCTGTGTAAGCTGCCTTGGGGTCTTAGAGGAAAGACAAGAAAATAATTCTAACAAATAATTGTATGCAATTGGTATTAATAAATTCATAGGCTGGGTTGCCAGAGAGCTCGTATGTGTGTGTGTGTGTGTGTGTGTGTGTGTGTGTGTGTGTGTGTTAATACGCGCTATCACCCGTAACACTCTTTGCAACACTTTCTGTTAAATTTAGAATCAAGTCTGCACCATCCTCCTTTCTATATAAATTCAGCTACAGAATAAATAATGATACATAGCGGCAAAATAATTCGTGAATCAAGATCCTTAGAGTGAAGTGATGGCATTTCTTTCATTTTTTTGCAGCTTTTTGGCATCAGCTCTTAGGGATAAATGTTTGCAGATGTCAGAATATTGATTGCAGAAAATCTTGAAACCCACAAATCCCGGGGGCCTAGGTCTTAGTAATTTCTGCTGTTTATGTAATTTCAGCACAGCACGTCACCGAGAAGTTATTTATCTAAAAGAACTGTGGCCAAATTTGGCAGGCAAAGCTGCTGCAATGCTTATGAAGGTACTGCTTCCTCCAACGTTCCTTTGTGCTATGGTAATCATAAAATGTTAGCTAATATCCATTTTTTTTCTCTCTCAGACTTAAGGCCTAGAACAGGTGAGTGGAATGGCCCTTTTCTTTTGACAAAAGTGGTACCAGTTCAGCTGGCCAAATGTTCAGCAATGCTGTCTTTAATTTAATAATAATAATAATGATAAAGTTGGAAGGGACCTTGGAGGTCATCTAGTCCAACCCCCTGCTCAGGCAGGAAACCCTATACCATTTTGGACAAATGGCTGTCCAGTTTCTTCTTAAAAACGTCCAGTGTTGGCACGTTCACCGCTTCTGGAGGCAGGTTGTTCCACTGGTTAATTGTTCTAACTGTCAGGAAGTTTCTCCTTAGTTCTAGGTTGCTTCTCTCTTTGGTTAGTTTCCACCCGTTGCTTCTTGTCCTGCCTTCAGGCGCTTTGAAAATAGCTTGACTCCCTCTTCTTTGTGGCAGCCCCTGAGATATTGGAACACTGCTATCATGTCCCCCCTCGTCCTTCTCTTCGTTAAACTAGACATACCCTATTCCAGCAACCGTTCCTTATATATTTTAGCCTCCAGTCCCCTAATCATCTTTATTGCTCTTCTCTGTACTCTTTCTAGAGTCTCAACATCTTTTTTACATCGCGGTGACCAAAACTGGATGCAGTATTCCAAGTGTGGCCTTACCAAGGCATTGTAAAGTGGTATTAATACTTCACGTGATCTTGATTCTATTCCTCTGTTAATGCAGCCCAGCACTGTGTTGGCTTTTTTGGCAGCTGCAGCACACTGTTTAACTATCAATGGAAGAGAATATTTATATTCTTAGGGTTGAACTGTGGGCCCTTGGTGGTCTCTGAGCTTGGTGGTTTTCTTGCAGACGTTTTGTTACCAAACTAGATAACAACATCAGTGCTAGAAAGAAACGGGGTTTGCTCTCTTTATATGCAAGTGGCTTGCCCTGTCAATGTTGGTGAGAGTGTTTTTGGTGGTTCCTTCATTAGGTTGCTGCTTACTGTTGGCTTATTTATCTGAGTCGGTAGTTCCTTGACTGAGCAGAGATTAACACCAAGATTAACATTAGACCAACAATCAAGAAGTACCACAATCAAGGAACTACCAGTTTAGACAAACAAACTTACAGTAAACAAAAGCCTAATCATAAGAACACTCCCACCAACACTGATAGGAAAAACACTAGTATATAAAAGAAACAAACCATACTTCCTTCTAGTACTGATGATATTACCTAGTGGGGTAATGAAATATCTGCAAAACAACCAGTCTCAAAGAGCACCAAGGACTCCACAGTTTTAGCTATTTTAAACATCAGGATTCCTAATTTAAAAAATTAAGTCCTTTTTCATGTGTTCTAAACAAAACGTAGAATTTGTCATATACAGTAAAGACATGAACTGGTTTAACTTTTCCTGGCTCTTCTTAGAGCACCAAACCAAATATTCTTCAGGTCTATGTACACATTCTCCTGAAATATATTCATATCACTTGCTGTATTTCAGCTACAGATGCCATTTATTTTTTGCCACTTCATATTGTATTGGTTTGCAGTCAGATACTGGAGTCCTTAATTTGGGATGCAAATCAAATTTATAGCAGTACTTGGGGTCAAGGAACATGAACACAGATGTGTGTATTGATGGACATGTGTTTGTCATATGGGATCCTATAAAGTCTATGTCCCTGTAGGTTGTTGCCTGGGTCATCACATTTTTAACTCAGAGGAACTGCCATAAGAATTCTATGGAGCAGTTAAAGAGGAAAATCTAGGACAAAAAAAAATGAGAGGGGAGTGAATAAAAAGTAATAGGCACAGGACAGCATAAAGAAGAGAACTGCATTCAAACACCTTCTCACAGTGCTCATCCTGCAACAGGTTTGAGGTCAAAATGTGCCTGAACGAAAAGAGTTTGTCTCCCAATGGAGGTACATAAGAGCAGAGATTAAATGCTCAGCACTGAGTATCTGATTTAATGGCTTCCGTCATTTACGTATTTATATAGTCTTGCAAATTATTATAAAGCATGTATTATCTGAATTGTTCATGTTAAAGCTTTCCTGCTTTCCTGCTTTTTATTAAATACATTTTGGCTGCAAATATTTTGCCTTTCAAGATAGCTTTATTTAATTGTCTACGTTACATAGACTTTGCTGTCTGAGATTCTGGACTAATTTGATTTTCACAGAGCTTCAGGGTTGCTCTGACTCTCCCAGATGACATTTATTCAGCTTGGAGAAAAAGGCATTGAACCTCAGACCACCTCGCCTCTCAGTTCAGTATTGGATTTTGCTAGTCTCTCCAAAAGCCCATTTGGACTTGAAGCAGTGCATTTTTGATGCTGTGTTTCACGCTGACCAGATCCTGCCATTACTTAGATCAGTGGTGGCGAACCTATGGCACGGGTGCCAGAGGCGGCACTCAGAGCCCTCTCTGTGGGCACGCACGCCGTCGTCCCAGTCCTGGGCCTTCAGCTGGGTTTTATAAAATCTTTTAGCTTTAGGCCTTGCTGCTGTGTGCAAAAAAAAAAAAAAAAAGGTTCAATCGATCAGTCAATTTCAACTTCTTGCAGGGAAAAAAAAGATCTTGCAAAGTTGGAATTGATTGATTGAACTTTTTAGTCCCACCCAGTCTGCCATTACCACCGCAGCCACGCCCACCCAATGGGCCATACCCACCCAATGGGCCACACCCAGCCAATGGGCCATGCCCACCCGGCACCCGACGATGCATAAGTGGGTTTTGGGTTGCAGTTTGGGCACTCGGTCTCTAAAAGGTTCGCCATCACTGACTTAGATGAACTTTCACCCCCAGCAAATTACCTAACAAACATTTGAAGTGTGTGAGGCTGAAAAGCTTTATAGTTTCTGTTTTGCTGCAAAGCAAATTAATCCAGGAATACTAAATAAATAAATAAATAAATAAATAAATAAATAAATAAATAAATAAATAAATAAATAAATAAATAAATAAATAAATAAATAAATAAGCAAGCAAGCAAGCAAGCAAGCAAGCAAGCATGCAAGCAAGCAAGTATGCAAGCAAGCATGCAAGCAAGCAAGCCCTTTTCCAGTAAAAGAGACAAATAGCTGTGGCAAAATGGACAGGTCAAGCATTATGGAAGTTTTGTAAGATACAATACAGACCTTGTCTAAAATCACTTTAAAATGTTGAAGATGCCCCAGTGCATCATGTAACCCAGACTTCCATCTGGAGAATGGAGGATTGGCTGTTGGAGAGGGAGAGTTGTTCCTTATTACTCTACAATCCTGAGTTAGCCCACTGTCTCTTTCAAAAGTGAACCAGCATAACAAAAATGGCACTTTTAGGGTGCATCTGAGAAGTTTGAACTTCTACTTTCAGGGCCCTGCAATCCTGGGTTACAGCTCCAGAACTGTGGATCGGTGCCAGCCCTGGATCCGATACAGTAATTCCCCCTCTGTTTTGATGTTTGGTCTTTTTTTTTCACTCTATACTTCCACCTCAGCCTTTTTTGGATTGCATTTCCTAGTTTGAAAAAAAAATCTTCCAGTGGTTGTTTTTTTCCCCAAAAGCCTAATTTTCTCTCCAAACACCTGCTAACTATGGGGATCTTGCATTTTTCTTTGAAACATTTTTTTATGACTATTCCTGCTTGAGATTTTGTAATTCTGTCTCCTCTGGGGTATTTTGTTTGTAAAACTGCTTTGGGCTCAAATCTTGGAATGGTTTCAAACCACAGGTCTTAAGAATATCCCTGGCTGTTCTAACTCTTGGAAAGTTTGAAATAGCAAGTGTAGTCCTGTGTAATTTGGGGATGAAACATTATCATTTTTATGTGTCATAAAAGAGCACAACAAAAGAACTCTAAAATTCCCTAATATTTGGAACATAGCTTGGCATCTATTGATATTTAAAATCTTTGGCCAGTTCTCATTGTAGAGTTCAATTTGTTTGAATCTTACTAAAATGCAGGAATTTAGAGAACTATCCAAAGAGATACTTCTTCTTCTTTCTTACATACACATATTCTCCTTTTGGAATGTGGCTCACAATTATAATTTTTGTGCTGTATGTTGAAATGGAAGTAAAATTACAAAAGAGGTTAGGATGAGGAGCAGTGAACAAGCAGAAGAAATTGACTTCCTCAAGTAAAAGACTAATAACAATGTGTTTACATTTGTTTTATTACACTCTTACAATATATCCACAGTCTATGTTATCCAGCCTCTGCAAAAGATTAGGCTGAAAGTGAATAACATTCAAAGACCACCCAGTAGATTTCATGGCTTAATGAAGGCAGAGGAGCAACATAAACAATTAAAGGCTGTCTTACAATACGACAATATATCATTTTATCTATTTTGCTGGGTAGGAAAATTAAGGTATGGAAAAAGGGAAACACTCAATAGATCCTCTGCTGGCAGTTATTATTCCTTTTAAACAATAGGTTCGGTCTTTTATTGTATCCATTTCTTATTTTTCCACTTTCTTTGTTTGGCCCTTGCTTCATTCTTTCCAATCACTGTAGCTGCCCCCCCTCATATGACACTTCCTCACTGCTTTTTGTCTATCTCATCCAGGCTGGACTTATTGACTCAGGCTTAAGTTCTGAATTCTCAAGTCAGAATATTATAATAATAATAATAATAATAATAATAATAATAATAATAATAATAATAATAATAATAATAATAATAATAATAATAATAATAATAATAATAATAATAATGGATTTAGGACCTTTTTCCAAGTACAAAAGGTAAGCATGTGAGAAATATAGAGAGAAAGAGAAAGGAAGGGAACTGGTTTAGGGCCTGCAGAATAAATCTATTTATTCTGAAGTAAGCTCTACTGAGTTTACTGGGTTTATTTCCCCATAAATTTGCATCAAATTGTAGCCTCAAAAGACGTGTTTCTTCCTTATTTCTTCCACCAAGCTGCCTGGCTTTAAAGACGTAATTGCATACTGGAGGGGATACATTTTAAAAAAAAAATCCCTTTGGGCCTACATCATAAAAACCGTTAAGAAATCCAGTATTTTGATGCTTCTAAAATCCCAGATTCTCAGCTTTCATTAAAGGAAATGAGGTTCTGAGGTAGCCCTATGTCAAAACAAACCCTGTCATGATTCCTATCATTTCTCTCAGGTTTTGAAAGAGTTTTCATTTAGCCCACGTTGAAAGAGAATAAAAATTGACAAACTGAACTGACGCTCTACCGCAAGCCTAAGAGACAAGAGTATATTCTTTTCCCAGTTATATTTTTCATTTCCAGAAGAAACATAGCTGCAGGGTAGTCTTTGACCATCAGAAGCAGAGGCTGATCAGCCTAAAAGCCTTTTAAGCAACCACCCATTTCTTTTTTCCGTTCCTTTCCCCCACTAGATTTACATGATGAAAACAACCACTCCTTGTCACTTGGTTTTACAGCTTGCCAAATCAAGAGCTGCTTTCAGATTTTGGTATTTCTTTTGCAAACTATCCAGTAGTTGGGAGGGTGTGACCTGTAATTTGGGAAGGCAGAAATTTGTTTCACCAACATTTTGTTCATTAATTCTGGCCAAGGAATCAGCAAGGATTTTTTTCAGAGTAAAACAGAAGCCAATGAACCAGGACATCTATTTGTATTGGTGAGAATGTTAAGTCTTTTATCTCAAGCACAGCAGTGTCCAAAAATCTAGGAGCTTAGAATAGAAGCTAATATACAAGCCTACTCTGCTCTCTCTCCATCTTTCCATCCATCCATATAGTTTTAAGTGGTATTTCAACCTTAGATATGAATTCTGCAAAGGCGTCCTAATGAAAACTACAAAGGAACCAAAAGCAAAGTAGTATTTTTTTTAAAAATTACAATAGGGTTTGTAGAAGTAAGGAAGAAGAAAGATTATAAAGTTAGAATTTATAAAAAGGTAAGGGAGAATTGGTAGAAGAAACCTTCTCTTCTTTTTCCCAGAATGATTCAGCTCCACTTTTTCTCATGTTAAAGTAGGATGGTCATTTTAGTCACTGAAACTGCTAACTTAGTCTTAAAATTGGTATTTTGGAAAGTGTTCCAATGGAGTTCAATAGACCTATTCTTCTCTAAGTATGGGGCATAAGATACTAAACTTAGAATTCAGTTCTAGGGAGCCTCTTCTGAGTAAATGAGTCAAATCTGTTAGGATATTCCAGCAAAGGTTCTATTCAGAATTAATGTTTCTCCTAAAAAAGGAGAACCAATTATTTTAGTCCAGCAATGTTTGGTTGTATGTAGATAGGAAAATGTTTGAACTAAAATATATAAATAAAATAAAACAACAAAATAAAATAAAATAAAATATCCTCAGATTCACAGTTGTCATTAAAACAAACAAACAGATTAACCAGGATGTGAGAGAAGCAGCTCATTTGGAAAATCACTTGTGAAAAATGGGCGTTTTGAGTGAGACTCTGAGACCATGCAGGTGGGAGAGCCCAGTGAATAAAAATGAATATACTTTACAATGGAACAGGAAAGAAATACAAGTTAGTCAGTTGCACATCTTTCTTTTGTAGCATTTGTCCTTTGCCCAATTCCTTTGAAATGTTTGACAATCCTGTGGAAGAGAGAGCTTTGAGTTAGTCTCTTACACTGCGCTGAAGCTAGGTTGAAAGTTCACTCAATTCAGTCCTGGGTGTCAAAACAAGGTGCTACAGGGCAACCTGGAACAGGCAGAAATTCAACTGCCACTGTGCAAGAAGTCTTCCAGCTGAATGCTTGACAACTTCCAATCCAAATTGTAATACTGGAATGGGTCTTATGAACTTATATAATATGGGTTGAGAGCTCAGGGATATGAAGAGGACTCAAGGGAGAAGATGTGGAATAGGGAACAAGTCATGGGGCTTTAACTCACACTGATATAGTGAAATTACTATTATGCTCCTTATTTCATTCCCCATTTCTTCTGTTTTTTCAGAAGAATCTGATAATCCCCCCCCCCAGATTTAAGCATATTCTACTAACCAGCAGTTCCTGATTAAATTCATTCAGCTGCATATACTACAGTGGTTTTTCAAGTCAAAATCCATGAATCTACATGTGGAGGAATGTGTTCAGATTTCCAGTTGGTGTTGTTCCAATCATGTGGTAGTGGTGGCCCTGATGAATTTATCCTTGATGCAGATGCCATAGTATTCCCTCCCATAGTATATGCCACATATTATGGTAACCGTGGAGGAGAAATACCAACATTTCCCATTAGTTTCTACAGTAATGTAGTCCCATTAGTTTCTACAAATACATTTCTCTGATTGTGTAGGGAGAGACATTTAGAGACGACTTGGACCAAAGACTAGGCAGTTGTGGAAGGAAAAATACAGATGCTGGAAGCCTGGGATGGATTTTATTACATAAATCTGATCATTTTGCTTTCATTGGCCAAGGGCCATAATAGTAGCTTGAAGAAAAGAAGGAGAAAGAGTAAATGGGGAGGACTTTTCCAAGTTAACTAGTGACTGGTCATTGTGCCAGAAAGTGCTGCCCTTATTTAAGTGAACAATTGTACCTTGGATGCAGGAGGCTACAGGTCAAGCCAACATATTGTTCTCTGTATCACCTCTGCAATGCACTGACATCATCTCAAGATGTTTATGAAGCAAAACAATCTAAGAAATAAAATAAAATGAATACCGGTCTTGCTAAATGATAAAATATAGTTGTTGCATACTTCTGCCTACTACTTATTAGGTTTGTAAACCAAATCTTATTTCCCCGGGTGCAGCATTATGTCCTTGACGTTAATACTTGCTAATTTCTTTCCACGAGAATTTGCAAGATGAGCAATTGCTTCGCAATACAGTCTAGTAGTTAATTTCATTTCCGACTGAGGTTGAACAGTAAAAATTAACTTGCCAGACAGATCAAAGTCACATGCGCAGGGTTATTTCTGCTTCTCTCCAAAACTATAAGTAGTATATTTTGATTATCATAAACTTTAAAATTTAGCACCGTATTCACAAGGAACCAGAAATATATGCATTTGTAAAGAATTTCTCTTGGAAGTAAATAACACAAACACTTTAATGTTATTTTATGGACTCCTTGGTGCACCAAGGACTCTACAGTTCTATCCTGAGCAACATATATTATCTTCTCTGAGAACTCTAATTTTTCCAATCAAGAGTACACTGATCTCTGGGGTGGGGTGGGGAAATCAAACATCCCTCTTTTGATTTTCTGAATGTTTGTAAATGTTGCCCCTGAACACTTTCAGAACTTCAAATTTATTATTAATTTTTACTAACTCTATTTTATGCCATTCTATTTCTCAAGAGCTTCTGATAGTGCTACTGATCAAAGCATATAACTATAAAGTGTGGGGTCTTTCTTCCTTTATTTCAACCAGCTGAATTTAATCCATCCAATTAAAAGAATAGCTAGGA
The DNA here is from genome assembly GCF_001527695.2 of Protobothrops mucrosquamatus. Taxonomy (NCBI): domain Eukaryota; kingdom Metazoa; phylum Chordata; class Lepidosauria; order Squamata; family Viperidae; genus Protobothrops; species Protobothrops mucrosquamatus. The sequence continues at coordinate 27,855 of NW_015388219.1, read as the reverse complement.
ACAATTATGGGACTACCCTTATTAATCATAACCTACATCAGTGATGGCAAACCTTTTAGAGACCGAGTGCCCCAAAACCGCCCCCGGCCCGCCCGCAGGGCCACCCACCGCCTTCACGGCCCGCCACAGCAGGCAGCCTAGCAGAGCCATGGTAGCCACGCCCTCTGCCCACACCCCACATTATCTGCGCATGATGGGATGCAAGGGTGGAGTCTTGTTCCTGCTGCCCAGCTGCCATGTCCTTGGCTGCACTGCTCTGCGACTCTCCTCCAGGGGGGCTGCTGGTGAGGGGGCCACAGGGGGAGGCGGGATTGGGGCAATGGCACGCGTGCCCACAAAGAGGGCTCTGAGTGCCGCCTCAGGCACACGTGCCATAGGTTCACCACCACTGACCTACATAAATCTCAGAAAGATTGACTCGGTCGTCACAGTGACATTCTCCTCTCACAAAGGCACAGGTAGTCCTCAACTTACAGCAGTTCATTTAGTGACTGTTTGAAGTTACATTTAGTGACTGTTTGAAGTTACAGCGGCACTGAAAAAAGTGACTTATGGGCGTTGTTCACACTTAACGACTGCTGTGGCATCCCCATAGACACGTGATATCAAAATTTAGACACGTGACTACTGGCTGGCATTTATGACGGTTACAGTATCCTGGGGTGATCCCCTTTTGTGACCTTCTGACTAGCAAGGTCAATGGGCAAGCCAGATTCACTTAACAACCTTATTACTAATTTAATTTAATTTAACTGCAGCGATTCACTTAACAACTGTGGCAAGAAAGGTGGTAAAAATGGGGCAAAACTCACTTAACATATGTATCACTTAGCAACAATAATTTTGGGCTCAGTTGTGGTGGTAGGTTGAGGACTACCTGTACCACAGGAGTCTTTGGAGCTCTTATTTTGACCAAAGTCAGCGTTCATAACTTAGCCTTTGAAAAACCACTAGAAAGCACTCCGGTAGATAAACTTGGGATTCGTGGAAAGTGGCAGAACAAAAGCCACTTGCTCACTACCAACGGCATTGAGATTTATCTCAAGGTTATCAAAAAATGCCTGGAAGACCCACTGCACTTCGGAAGGAACAAGTTGACTGGCTGAAACCAAGCACTCCATTCCACAAAAAGAATCTCACATTGGCTGCCAAGCAAGAAGGGGATAGTGCCATAGTTTGAGGCAGGAGCATCTGCAAGGAGGAAGGACAATGACAAGAAAATGGCAGCTGTGACCCACCCCTTTCTACAGGTATGTGATGTATACAATACATGTAACAAGGGGCAGGGCTTAGATGACCCAGTCTCACTGCTCTTTTGATGCCTTTGATCCCCTCTTCCCCTCACCTATCCAGATGCCCTTAACCTACGGATAATTTGCCATTATGCAAGGCAATATGGATTTTGTTTTTGATGAGTAAATTCTACAGGAGAATGTCCAGCCACCTATCTATCAGCTGAAGCTGAAGTACAAAGGGGTCCTACAGCAAAACAGCAAATCCAAACACACAGGCTGTTACTGCAACAACTAATCACTGGCTCATTAATGTTTTACCTTAGTATATTGCACGTTAGATGTCATGAAATCAATTAAACAAGCGTTGAGTGGTGTTATTTGTTTAAATAACAAATCACTTAGGACCCCATGGAGCTCTGCTACTATTTTGTGGCAAAAGTATGAAAAAAAAAATCAGAATATTCAAAAGGTGGTAAACATTTTTTAATAGAATGATTGTTGGGGAAATCGGCTTCAAACTCTTTTGTATGCTACTGCTTTCTCTGCCTACTGTCAAACAATATGCAAAGGGGAAAAAATAAGCCACCTGAAACGGTCAACTTAAGTTTCATTAACTATGCGTTGTGTGCAGCATGCAATAAAAACGGTGAATAAATTAGACCCAAATTGTGTAAGGCAAATAGTAATGCCACCCTTCTTCAAAATATATAGAACAAATGCTCTTTTATTGCCTTGTTTCCTCCAGCTACCTCATGCTGATTCTTGGAGACAAGAATCTATCCAAAAGTTCTCATTACAGTCAAGAAAATAAGGCAACACAGCAGAGCACTAGAATTTATCCTTTGTTTTAATAATAATAATAAAAACTAAAGAAATACAAGCAGCTATCTTTCTGATGATCTTATTTGTCGATCAAAAATATAAAAAAGTGCTGTTAGGAGAAGAAAACATTGGGAAATCTGCCAAATCTACCTAATTCCCTACTGTTTTGGAGTCTCATATTACTTTCAAATTAATGTTTTTATTTTAGGAAGCTTTATATTACGTTCCCTAGTCACGGTAGAGAAGTAATTACTGCCTTCAGTGTAACATTTTCCATGTTGTCCCACTATTTCTTCCACCTTTTTGCTTTACTTTAAAAAAAAGTTGGCAGGAAAAGAAAAATGGAATAACCACGAAATATATTTTAATTGAAAGTACAACAAGAAGCTCTAACTGGAAGCAGCCTGACATGTTTCTTGAACATAAAGACTCTCAACTAATCAATTTTAGGTTAGGTAGTTTTTGGCTAGGAATATTTATCGTTCTCCATCAAACTACACATAGCAGAAACTAATTTTCTTCAGAGAAAAAAAAGTCAAACAGTAGCAATATTAAGAGTGGTTTCAGACAACCGCTGAGAAAAGATCCATCACTTCTTCAGAGCCATGCATATTGTTTCAATTAACGTTTAGCTGATGTCATAAAACATTATAAAGTCAAGTTTGAAAAAAAGAATAAAACGTCTGCTTATTAATTTATTGAAAAGATTAAGGGATACCTCCAGAAGCCAGTTTTTTGTAAGGCTGGAAAACAGTTTAATAAGGACTCAGATATATAAAATGCTAGAGAGTCTGAAGAAAAAAAAAACTTTCAGAGGCTGTAATATTTAAGATTTTTGTGCTGTTAGGAAGAACCTCCTGGATTTTGAAGGTGAAAGGAGATTCCAGAAATGAAGAATTTCATAATGGTTTGAGAAACAAGATGTAAACAGTAACTTTATGATCATCACAATGTTCTAGCAGCATTATTGGGAAAGTAGAAATGATACAATAAATATAATAAGGATGGGATAAACATCAATCAATCAAACTAACAAACAAAGAAGATAAAGAAGCCAGCATTTTGATGCTCCCCAAGAGGAGAAGCACGTGCTGGCATCACTTTATCGATGCATGTTGTATCCCAAATGTCTATCAAAGGGAGGCTCAAATGATGACATATGTATCACGACATTACTGCACAAATTGTGCAAACTTATATAACCGTCACTTGCATGTTGAAGTTTTGATGTCAACATGGCTTGTAACAGACACTTCTGAAAATACTGTTCCTGTTTATTCGATGTTTATAATATAGCTGCCTACCTTAAATATGTGACTCTGGGCAGTTTATAACATTAAAATGGTAAAAGATATAATGACGTAAGAACCATAGCAGATGAGAAATTATGAACAGCAATCAATGTAAGCAGATGACAGGCTTCCTCACATATCTGGGCCTGAGGTTCAAGCACAGAGCCAAATCTTCAAGGCCATAAGAAAGCCCAGCAGGGTTTGGACCATTCCAGATGGCGGGCACACAACAGAAAAGGCTCTTCTCCAAGATCTCATCAGTTGATACTTCTAGATCAGGGGTAGGCAACCTTGGCTCTTTTATGACTCGTGGACTTCAACTCCCAGAATTCCTGAGCCAGCCATGCTGGCTCAGGAATTCTGGGAGTTGAAGTCCACGAGTCATAAAAGAGCCAAGGTTGCCTACCCCTGTTCTAGATGGATGAAATTAAGAGCATGCCCTTTTGCGAGACTGAATAGGATGGGTAGAAACAACTGGGGAGATGTTGTATATGAAAATAATACAGGCAAGTAGACATATTGCTATTGATAATCTTTCTTTTCCTCTGTTCAGTGGGTCATCCGAATTGCTGAACAGAAGCAGATCATTGGAACGTTTGAAGTTAAAAAAAAAACAAAAAAAAACACTGAGTCGAATAAATCAGAGTTTTTGTTACCTCTTCTGGAATTCAGAGATCCTGGCCAACCTCAAAAGCTCCAAGTTTAGAAAAGCAATCATGCATCAGTAATAATGCATAGAGGATAACTGCCCAACTCTAACTGAAAATAACGAATTGTTACCAACAGTTTCTTAATCATAATGTCTGAAATCTTGTCATAATTGGGGGTGGGGTATATACTGACAGTAGCATATGCAACAGAAGAACTAAAGATGAGCCTGGCCACATTAGACAATTTTAGACCTGGAGAATAAAAACTGGGGATTTATGTGACACTTAATACTGTATGGTATGATTATTCCCCATAAAAATCTGCCAATTCTCATCTAGTCAAGCTATTCTCCAAAGCACCTGAAGGCAGGACAAGAAGCAACAGATGGAAACTAATCAAGGAGAGAAGCAACCTAGAACTAAGGAGAAACTTCCTGACAGTTAGAACAATTAACCAGTGAAACAACCTGCCACCAGAAGCAGTAAATGCTCCAACACTGGAAGTTTTTAAGAAGAGACTGGATAGCCATTTGTCCAAAATGGTGTAGGGTTTCCTGCCTGAGCAGGGGGTTGGACTCGATGACCTCCAAGGTCCCTTCCAACTTTATTATTATTATTATTATTATTATTATTATTATTATTATTATTATTATTATTATTATTATTATTATTATTATTATTATTNACCAAAAGCTAAAAAGAGAGCTGGAGATCATAAATTTGAATTGGCAAATTTCCCAATTTGTTGATATATAAAACAGCTCTGGATCCCACAGTGCTAAAATTAGACCTTTCTATGAAATATAACAATAACAATAATAATAAAGTTGGAAGGGACCTTGGAGGTCATGTAGTCCAATCCCCTGCTTAGGAAATATTTCTGTTTCTATTTTTTTCTATTTTTCTCCCAAGTTCATTTAACTTTTGGAGCTCAGCAATTCCACAAGTCACTTGCTCATTTCTTAACTTTGTATTTATTAGTAAGAATAATACCAAAAGGGCAAGAAAAAAACCACCTTTTTATATAACAGCCAATCAGGACAGTACAATGTGTTTCAAACTATTTTTGTATAATTCAATTTATTTTTTTTAAGAAGAAAACAGCCTGTAAAATTTAAAATGTTGTAACATCTAGAGGTTTTCCTCTTTTATTTTTATTAGTAAAACCACACTTCTGAAAAACAATGACCCCCATTTATAGCTGTAATGTTTTTACCATTTATCAACATTAGGTTTTAAAAGGACAGAGGGAAGACAACATTTGCGCCAGGAGAGGATTATGCACTAAATGGTGGAACTCTGCAAATCAGAAAAGCAGAGCAACAGCGCAGAAAAGGAGAATGCATCTAATCTGATGGCAATCTTCTTCCACCGACTTCATCAATATCATTTTGACAATCCAAGTATATTCTTGCAGATGAAAGAATGCAGGGGAAAACCCCCATAAATTGTTGAAAAAGAAATCAGCGATATAACTATTGGACTATGATTTTGTATAGATTCTCTACAGCGAGGGTGTCAAACTGCTGGCCTGCGGGCCAGTTCCATCATTACAGAGGTCATGCCCATCCCAGCTCTGGCAGTGCGAAAAAAGTCATAATATGTCACAACATGTCACGTGACGTGGCGAGTTTGATACCCGTGCTCTACAGCAATGTTTATGAACCTCAGCAACTTTTAAGATTTATGAACTTCAAGTCCCAGAATTCCCCAGACAGCAAGATGACTGGGGAATTCTGGGACTTGAAGTCCACACATCTTAAAGGTTATAGAGATTGAGAAACACTGCTCTAGAGCAGGGGTGTGAAACTCACAACGTCACGTGACATGTCGCGATGTATCACGACTTTTTCGCCATTGCTGGCAATGGGGTGGGCGCAGTTTTGGCATGACGCATCCGGCCCGCGGGCTGGCAGTTTGACACCCCTGCTCTAGAGCAATGAAACAAGTGAGGTTTAGTGTGTTTACTGTGAATAGAACAGCGGTTCTCAACCTATGGGTCACGACCCCATTTGGGGTCAATCGACCATTTCACGGGGGTCGCCAAGCAAGGCTGTCCGCCATTTTTTTCCCTTTTCCGGCAGGTGCCTTACCTCCCTTGAGCTGGGCCAGCTGGTGGTCGGCCTGCTCCGTCTCTGCCGCTTGCCAGCTACGCCTCGGCCGGCGCAGGGGGCGGAACCACGCATGCGTGGCGCTCCTGGGCAGGGAAAGTCCTCGACTTACGACCAGTTGGGTAGTCCTCAACTTACGACCGGTTTAGTCCTCGACTTACGACCGGTTGGGGGTCGCAGCATTAAAAAGGTTGAGAACCACTGGAATAGAAGAATGTGAATAGATGAGTTACTATCAGTGAACTCATCCTGTACTATTCTTGCAGCTCTTATTTTAAGGGACAGCTTGAGAAACTTTAAACTCTCAAAAGGCAATAGATACAAAGATTCCTACACACAACAGTGCAGATCATTAAAGGTGCTGCCCACCTAGCATCTTCCAAATAATTATTGTTCAGAGCTAACCCAATCCACATATTTAGTTGTGAACTTAAGGAACTAATTTCAGGGACTGCCGTGGGGCTAGATAATGGTTTCTCAAGCGCAACAAGCAAAATGTTACTTATTCCCCCCCCCCCCAGTCAGTACTGCTTGAATCTGGTGTGCCTGAGAAGGAAATTGGATAATGAAAGCAGGAAAAATCTGAAATAAATCTACTGATTTCCTGCTTGTGAATTTATGCACTAAAAGCACATGCTAAACCAAACCAAATAAACTCTTTTAATTTATACATAGGTTAGATTAGCAAACGCATTAGATTGGACATAACTCAGATGCATTCATGCCTGTGCGTAATTGCAGTAAGACAGAAAGCAATTCACACGTGCAAAGCCAAAGTGCATTGAGCAATAGATTACCTACTCTTTAAACGGCTAAACTCTGACTTTAACAAAGTCCAGATTTTGAACTGAACAAGGGCCAGTAAATGGCTTCTATCCTGAATTTCTTCCGCAAAAGCCAAGATGCCATTCTTTCCAGAGTTAACAGGCCACAAAAAGCATAGGAACAACCTAAAATGTCAGTTAGCCTTATTTTCTTTTTGCTCCTTTAACCCAATGCACCCCAGAAATATTAATAACTTCCTTCCCTCTTAATCATATCAATGATTCACTCCCACAAACAAACTCAGGCTTTGACCTGGGAAAGATAGAATGACAGCATGGAATCCTGGAGCAGAACAGACTGTACCAAATCTGACTGCATGTGAGGGGAGGATTTTAGACTTCTTTTCTACAGTAACACTGGAGAGAAAGATTTCAGGACTGAAACCGATCCTTTTATCTGTTAATTGGTTGGTGTTTATCTGTATAGAACTATATGTGCTTCTTACTTAATATCAGGAATATTAGAATGTAATCCCAAACTCACATCCAGAATAGTACAGCCTATTTTAATCACTTCAAAGTCAGTGTCTATAGACAACCAGGTAATGGTTGTCCCAAAGGTGCTTTTTCAAGAGGCAACTGGACTTTCTTGTTTTTCTTTGAAGACGTTTCGCTTCTCATCCAATAAGCTTCTTTAGCTCAGAGCTGAAGAAACTTCTTGGATGAGAAGCTAAACGTCTTCAAAGAAAAACAAGAGAATCCAGTTGCTTTGTGAAAAAACACCTTTGGGACACTTCAAAATCAGCTGCCGTATGTGTAGCTTTCTTTGTCCTGGCCTAGTCAGGATCCAAATGGAAGCAGCGGGAACATCCAGGAGAGGATGAGTTGGTCATCAGACTATCCTAAGAAACTTATTGGGGGTTTTTTTCCAGCAGTAAATTTTCCCTCAGTTCCTAGGGAACCAAACACTTCCTTCTTATTAACGTATACACAACCACACATTAAAATGTTTTGTTTTATTTACTTGAAATTTTTATACGGCTCTCTGCCTTATACAATATAACTCAATAGTGCCATAGCATTCCTACACCAAGTAGACATGTGTTGAGCTTAACAACCATGCTGGCCTGGGAGTTTAGAATCCTACTAAGATGTTATCCTAAGATTTGGGATCGGTGGAATCTGTGTTGGAGCAAGGAAGGGCAGAATGACAAAAGCCGTCTTGAGCTTCAAGCTCCGCCCCCTTTTTGTTTGCATCACTGTACACTTGTACAAAAGAAGTTTGGAAGATCAGGTGGCTGGAGGTGGACCTTACCTCTGATGGGAGAATATTCCAGAGGTTGAGGGCCACATCACATCTTCTGGATCCCACTTTGACAGATGGAATGCCAAATAGGCCTCTTCGGCTGGAACAAATGGGATGAGCCAATCCCATTGGGGTGAGATGGCTCCTCTTTAGTATAAGAGGAGGTTGAAAGAAACTATCATCTTTGATCTTCTGACTCTATAGCAATAAAGTTCTGATAGCCTTTGTGATGTCACTGTCAGCAGTGCTATCACTTTCCATGATCTTGATGCTACCCTTCTGCTAAAGCAGGCTAGGTCTGGTTTGTTTGATTTTTTTTTGGCTGCTGCAACAAACTGCTGGCTCACTTAAGCACAGGTGCAGAGGTACAGAATAGGCAGTTCCTGGCTCAACAGTAGTGCCTGGGAGAGGGATCTAGCTGTCATGGTGGACCACTGCTTAAGTGAGTCAGCAGTTTGTTGCAGCAGCCAAAAAAACCCAAAATGGACCTAGGCTGCTTTAGCAGAGGGATAGCTTGAAGATCATGGAGAGTGATAGTACTGTTCTATACTGAACTACTGAGGACATGCTTGGAGCACAGATAGTCCTCAACTCACAACCACAACTGAGCCTAATATTTCCATTGCTAAGCAAGGCAGTTGTTAAGTGAGTTTTGCCCCATATAGTGTCCTTTTTTTCTCCTGAATCACTACAATTGTTAAGTAAATCATGCGGTCATTAACCCAAATCTGGCTTCCCCCACTGACTTTGCTTGTCAGAAGCAGGCAGGGAAGGTTACAAATGGTGATCACATGACCCTGGGACAGTGCAACTGTCATAAATGCATGCCAGTTTCCAAGCCACCCAATTTTGATCACGTGACCATGGGGATGCTGCAACAGCTGGAAGTGTGAAAACTGGTCAGAAGGTCTCTTCTTTCAGTGCCATTGTAACTTTGCATGGTCACTAAACGAATGGATATAAGTCAAGGACTGCCTGTACTGTGTCCAGTTCTGATCACCATGATACAAAAAAGAGGCCGAGGCCCTAGAAAGAGTGCAGAGAAGAAGGACAATGATGATAAGGGTCTGGAGGCTGAATCGTATGATGAGCGGTTAAGGGAATTTGTTATCATAACAAAGAAAAGGGGAGGCATATGATAGCAGCTTCCCAATATGTGAGGTGCTGTGGCAGGAAAGAGGAGGTCAATTTATTTTCCATAGCAACTGATGGCAGGGACAAGAAGCAATGGGTGAAAGCTTATCAGAGGGAAATCCAACCTGGAAATGAGGAATTTCCTGACAGTGAGAACAATTACTCAGTGGAACAGCTTTCCTCCTGGTGTTATGGGTGTTCCATTGCTGGTTTTCAAGATTGGACAAACATTTGTCCAGGATAGTATAATAAGGACTCCTGCCTTGGGCAGGGGGTTGGACTAGAAGACCTCCAAAGTTCCTTTCAACCCTATGAAGAGCTGACAGCATCTGGTATAAGGGTGCCATCACAGTGCCTTTCCAGCTGCAGAGAGAAGGGAGAGCCAAGGAACCAGGAAGAAATCCTTCTTGCAAGCTGGGCGCTGGATTTTTGAAAATCATTTGTCAAATGGGTATGGCCATTCTCACAAAAAAGTGACTATGGGCGGCATACAACACAAATAATAGGATCTGTGCCATGCTCCAGCTGAACCAGAAATAACTGAATTGGCTCAGCTGGCCTGTGATGACAACAGCATGGGAGAACAGGAATGTAGTGCTAATTTGGAAACAGTGCCACAGCTCTCTGGGAAACTCTAGTGATCCAACAGGATGGTTTCATTTTCTCTGTGGTTTTCTCCTGTGCACAAAACACACATAGATGCAAATGTTCATCTATGTGGCAGTAAATACCCCCATCTGGATGAGATCTAAACAATGAATTCTTAGCCACTTATCAATCATTCAGAACATTTTCTCCTGGCACCATTGTAGCCATAAAGAATCCCTAAGAACATTCATTTCCTAAAACATCAAAATACAGTACATGACAGAAAAAAGGATTCATCCTTATTACTACATTTTTTAATAAAAAAAAATATCTTTGTAAGTCAATGAGGGTGAGACTTTTTTTTCCTTTTCCCCTTAAGCTTCAGAAATGCCCAATGAAACTTTAAGAGAAAAAGTAGTCCTTTACTGGACTTACTAAGCGCTTTGACTTATAAAACCACTGAAGTGGCCACAACTTTGTGAATAAAAGTGGTCTGAAGAGCCTTAGAAATTCAATTTCATGGGAATAGTGTGTCTTGGATTTCTTATGCATTCTTTAATTTAGCAGGTTTGAGGTAATGTAATTCATAAATTGTACTATGATGCATCCTTTGGACTACTGGAAGGATGAGTTAGTGAGATCTCTCAAATGGAGATAATTATATGGTATTGTTGAAAGAAAAATCTTCATCAGGGTCCAATCCAAACCGGGAATAAACAAACACGAAGACTGCTTTAGAAAGAAGGTTGTAGTTTATTGAAGAGGAGAGCCAGATAGAAAGATGGCTCTGGAAAAAAAAAACACCTGACCACATGGAGCTCTTCTGGGGCTCTTGAGGTTGTTTCCTGTTCCTGTTTGAGGCTTTGTATTTCCTGTGTCATGTACTTTGACCTGAATCTGAGTGTCCCCCTTTGGCATTGGTGGGTTAATCCTATTATGTCCTGTCTTAGAATTTGGGTGGGGTATGTAGATTTTAAGGGTCTTTGTCTTCCTAATCTCTTCAGTTTCTAGCTGGAAGACTCCAACCTTCCAGAATGGATTATTACATCTGCATTTCTAAAAGCTGGTTTCTGCTGAGTTGTCTGGCTGGGGGAGGGGAGGAGAAGTTTCTGTCATGTTAAAGATCTTCTCCATTATTCCTTTGGGGAAATATATTCTGCCTTTTTAATATTCCCCAAAATATTTCTTTCTCTGGGGGGGAGGGTTTGACTTCCCACAGTATCTTCCACACAGTCCTGTTGAAGTCCATACATCTCAAAATTGGTCTAAGGAAATGAGAATCACAGCATCCCGAGAGCAGAAGCAGTATGCATCCTTCCAAGTACTGAATTAGAAACCAGAGAGTTCAGATCTTCTCTTAAGCATCAAAGTCAGCTGGGTGACTTTGGGTGGTTACTCTCTTTTAGCCTAATCTGTCTCACAGGCTTGTTGTAGCTACCACTGGGTTACTTCTACTGATCTTTTTCTCTCTAGGTTCCTATGCCTGTATATATATTCTCAAAAACATAAATCCCATTCTATAACACCACACGCTCTTGCCATTCCTCAATAGATTTGCGACATCTTCATTACAGTTATAAATATTAAGCTTCACTCAGAATGGATCCAATGAATGAACTGATGTCCGTTAGTCAATTTGTGTGTGTGTCTGTGTGTTGTTTTAAAAGAATTCACCACATCACCTGAATTTCCAAGAGTATTTGATTGTGTTGCTCTAAAACATAGAGATACTTTCCCTTTACCAACAACAAGGGGCAAATCATATATAGACCAAACCTCTCAGTTTTCAAGGGAACTCTGGAGACAATGTAATACTTCTGCTTGACTATTGCCATCTAGTGTTTCTTTCAAACACTAAACAAGTTTGAGCAGGAGACACAAACCGCTTTTGAGTCATTCTCGAGCTATTTCTAGGAATGTCTAACAATTAGAAAGAGAAAAAAGAAAAAAGGCAAAAGGAATTTTTACTATTATCAAGCCTTGTGGTTTAACCTCCACCTTATAAAGCAAATCAACAATAGTTACTTTAAGCCTCATGTGTAAAATGATCGGTATGTGAGTAGCTGCTTCTTCCAAGATCCTACTGGCCTGGATGAAGTGCAGGAAGATCGCTCCCTTCTTTATTTCTAGTTCCCCGAGTCCATTTTCTTCTTTTCTTTTTACTGTCCAATTAAGTATGGAAATTCACTTCAATGGTGGCGTCCCCATTCCACCCCCAGTGAAAGTTCTTTGGCTCTTGCAAATGCAGGTGTTCATTAGTTTGCCTCTAGAGCAGGGGTAGGCAACCTTGGCTCTTTTATGACTCGTGGACTTCAACTCCCAGTGTTAGATCGCGCAGGCAGTAAGACACAAGTCGAGTGACAGTCAGCTCTCAGTTTATTGGCAAGGCATAAAGTAAATCCGGACTCGCTCTCTGGGCCAGGGGAGCCCTCTTTTATGGGATTCCCCTGGCTTGTAATCACACAATTCCATTGGCTGGCAAGACCCTGTTGCTAGTTAGCCAACCAGCAACGGGCAT
>NW_015388219.1:8644-12405 GCF_001527695.2 Protobothrops mucrosquamatus | reverse complement strand
GGCCAGGGGAGCCCTCTTTTATGGGATTCCCCTGGCTTGTAATCACACAATTCCATTGGCTGGCAAGACCCTGTTGCTAGTTAGCCAACCAGCAACGGGCATGAAACTGTATGCAGATGGAGAAGGGCAATCACCCTTAATGGGCGATCAATGGTGAAGGGCAATCACCCTTAATGGGCGATCAATGGTGAAAGGCAATGACCCTTAATGGGTGATCAGGATATGCATAGGGGATTAAGGGGGGGGATACAAAGAACACAACACCCAGAATTCCTGAGCCAGCATGGAATTGAAGTCCACGAGTCATAAAAGAGCCAAGGTTACCTACCCCTGCTCTAGACATCCAAAAAACCTCTTTTTCATCTTCAGAGCAGTTATGGTGGAAGAGCAATGGTGGGAGATGTTTTCACCATTGCAACCAGGTAACTTTGGGACAACATACCTCCTTTGACTACAAATTTTCTTCTTCATATGAGCTCTTAGCGGGGTTTAACAAACTGGGTTTCCTGGAACTCCAAGGTGGGGCAAAGACTTGAACGGGTTTTCTAGGAGTAAGAATGGGGAGGTATTTACTCCACAAGGGATAAAGGAAAACAAAACCCTCTGCAAGAAACAAAGAGGTGTTTTTCCCCCTACCTAGTCCCATGTGAAGAGTGTTCTCTCAATCCCTCGTAGACAGGTTTTTTATTTTAGCCCTTAGAGCAGGCCTGTCAAACTCGCGACGTCACGTGATGTCACATGACATATCGGGACTTTTCCCCCATTGACGGCAATGGGGTGGGTGCAATTTCACCGTGACGCATCCGGCCCGCGGGCAGGCAGTTTGACATGATTGCCTTAGAGGGAAAAAAACTCTCCATAAAAGGGTGGGGTGGGGGGAGAAGCCCCTTTGGGAGGATTTTTCCCATGGCTTTTGGCAAAGAGTACATCACCCACCACCACTTAATCACCAAGTTCAAATAGAAAGGACCGGATTTGTCAGCTGACATTCAACAGGCCTATCCTTCTTATTCAATGTTTTGGGTTTTTTTAACAAACAGTGTCTGTAGGCTGAAAAAGTTGAAAATCCCTGCTGGTAAAACCATTTATTCTATATTTTTTATTTTATTTTATTATTTTATTTATTCCCTGTCTTTATTATTTTAATAAATAACTCAAAGCAACTAACATATCTAATACTCCTTTCTTCTCCAATTTTCTCCACAACAATCCCATGAAGTGAGTTGGACTGAGAGAGAGAGTGATTGGTCCAAAGTCAGCTGGCTTTGGAGAAAGAGTGATTGGTCCAAAGTCAGAACTAGAACTTACCGTCTCCTGGTTTCTAGTCTGATGCCTTAACCACTACAACAAATTGGCTCCAAACTACATCAGTACGGTATCACTGTAACATTGAGAGCTGAAGTGCATATCTGGAAATCATTTCCAATTTTGTTAATAACAGATCTTGTTCTCAGGATCACATATACAATGAATATGTCAGCAGCTACTACATGGTTTTAGGAAGTGGAGATACCCTAAAATGAAATTTGTTTATTAAAGTTAAGTTAAGTCTGTCGGTGGATATTAACCATTTCCCATTATGTGGGAAACCTGGGGCCTTCCAAAGATTGCTGAACACGTTGCAGAATTCCCCCCACAATTGTCAATTTCTGTCTATCAGTTTCTGGTAGACCAGGGGTAGGCAAACAGTTCAGAAGATTAGCATTTACATGTTCTCCTTATTAGAATCCCTGAAGCATCTATCAAGTTTTGGAAACAGAATTATGGACTAAATTAACAATAAAAATTCATTAAGTGAATTTGTTATCCATTTCCACATTCAGCCTATGGTCATTTGGAAAGGTGCAACTGTACAGTACCCTTGGGCTTCCTCCAGAATGACACAGATCATGCCCTTCATATGCTTTTTATCCTATAAGACAGAAGCCCTTTTCATGAATGGATGGGGTTAAACTGGTTGCCAGTTCAAATTGGTTGTAACGTGTTTGCCACCACAAGAATACAGTCAACTTACAGCATGTTTAGATTCTTTGGAAAGGAAGGGTGGATAACTGGGAAAGAACACAAAAATCTCGTTTCCCATGGTATTAACATTTAATGTACATGAAACTGCTGGGAAGAATTGTTTGCAGATCTGGAGTTAGCTGTCATCAATATACTGATGATTCTCAGCTAATCTTTTTTCCTGTGACCCCAGGGTTGAATATCTTTAGAGAATCCACATGTCTTTTAAAACTCACTTGTGTTTAAGTAATGCTGAATGCAGCTGTTCCAGCTTTCCCCAGATGGTGCCTTGGAGATGTGTTGGACTTCAAGAATCAATATTGTCTGGAATAAAATAAAAGTTTATGTGAATTGAAATTCCGCAACTCCATATTATGTAGGAAAATAGCCATGCTAAAGTCTTCAGTGCCCATTTGTTAACTATGATGGGACAGATACAATGCTCATCCATGCTTTGTAATGATGTATGAGTATTATTATTTTTGAAGTATGAATTATACATAAATATAACCTGTTGCAGATTGAGCACTCACAGGTCTCCACATCAATGCAACATTTATATATTGGTAAACATTGTTAAGAATAATTAACAACTCCTTTTAGGTACACATTGAATCCCATTGTGTTCAGTGAAGTATTACTATGAGGCAAGTAGATTCAAAACTGCATTTAAATTCTACAATCCTATAAATCAGAGGTCTAACCAGGTTTAACTAGCCTTATTCTGAAGTAAAAATATAAGATAGCAGCTTCAATTATTCAAACATATGCTTAAACACTCTAAAAAAATTGCTTGTGTTCATTTTGTCAATATGCTAACAGTCTGACAACACACTTAGAAATGAGAAATAGCAAAAAAAATATATCTCACAATGGTCTAGGCACTATATTTATTGAAAGAAATAGTTCATTTTTTGGCTTGTTCTCTTGACAGTTTATATTCCTTGGAGAAACAGATCCAATAGCAGCACCATGTCAGAATATTTTCACTTCAGTAAAATTACAGACACTTCTTTTTAATTGGAACATTTTGTTCTGTAGATTTTTTTTTTCAAAAATAACTTGCTCAGAACTAATTAATGGTTTTTCCATTCAGATGGTTTGAGTTACTTTTGTTTGAAGGAAAAACTCTAGGTAGACTTTAGGGATTAAAGACCATAACCTTTTAATCTAATTAGCAGACCATATTTACTAGTTTTATCTTTCACTTAGAAAGCTCCAGCCATTTGAATAGAATATCTTTTGGGACTGAACAGTCCTATATTTCTTAGTAAAGTTAGGTTAAGTTTCAAGTGAACTGATCTGTCTGCTGGGTCTGAAAATTAGCTCATATTCCTTTTATAGAAATTACAGAACATCACTCCATATTTTCTGCAAGCAGGATTAGAGTAAAAGGAGCATCAGTGCAATTAGAGAAAAAAAATAGGAATGGGCCTTGACATATATATATATACTCTTGATATTTGAGTAAATTTAACAAGACTCTGTTTTATGTCCTGATATTTTCCAGTGGATGAACCATAAACAACTTTTAACTGTTCCGTATTTAGGCATCTTTTTCAAAGTTGTAAAGGAGGATAGTTACTTAAATAAGCAGATAAATAAATAAGAACCATTGAGGGTTAAAGACCACAATTGGTGTGATGGTTAAGACACCAGGGTATAAACCCCGAGACTGTGAGTTCGAGTTCTGCCTTCTGCATGAATCCAACTGGGTGATGGTGGGCTAATCATTCTTTCTCAGCCCTAAATAGAAG
>NW_015388219.1:0-4323 GCF_001527695.2 Protobothrops mucrosquamatus | reverse complement strand
TTGTCTGAAATGGTGTAGGGTTCCTGCCTGGGCAGGGGGTTGGACTCGATGACCTCCAAGGTCCCTTCCAACTTTATTATTATTATTATTATTATTATTATTATTATTATTATTATTATTATTATTATTATTATTATTATTATTATTATTATTATTATTATTATTATTATTATTATTATTATTATTATTATTATTATATAGAATGACAACAATCTTCGATGATTTCAGAAAGGACTGTTTTAAACTCAACCAGGAAATGCCCAGAATTAAACTGGAGGACCTCTTTCACGTACAGTAGGTGTTGTACCTTTTTACCTAATAGCCTATGCATTGAATAGCCTCATGACAGTATTGTATCAAAACAGGGAGGTAAAAATATGAAAAGAAATGAAAAAGAAATGCAGTAAAGGCATTTGGTGACAGTAAAGCTATTGCGTATTTTTTACACCATTACAACTTTGTACCCATGTTCTTCAGAAATTCAGTAGAGAAAACATCAGCACCAAACCATTTCTGGTGCTGCTCAAAGCGCTATAATTAACCTCTTCTCCTATGATGTTGGCTAGTAAAGCTTGCAGGAGCAAGAAAATTACATGAGACTAATGATTGGGCGGGGGGGCTTCAACAGTGAAATGAGGCTTAGTTATCTCACCCAGATTCCAGACTAGATTAGATCGAATGGCTCAGGATAGATTAGCAAAGAAATGTCTGCTTGAAGATAAAACTTTACTGGTAAATTCATGGACTCAACTATATAGTTTTCTTGGAAACAATGCAAAAGTGGGTTAACGAAACATCTTCCAGGATTTTTGGACTTCCCAGTCTAGCCCATAGCTCTGAGTTTCCCTGATAGTCCATCATCCCAAGCATTAACCAGGTTAGTAAATCCAACCAAAGTGGATTAGAAAACACAGTTAAACAACTAGGAGCCTAGTTCAGTCTATCACATAATACCAGCCTCTTCCACCCAAAGCAGCTACTCCTGGGCCAGGAGACCCAAATGCCATTCTATGAGGCACAGAAAAGGAAAATTGATAATAATGTGCATGTGCGTGCACACACACAAAAAAAATACGCACACAGTCTGTTTGAACGCTAGCCAATCTTTATAAACACTTCTGCAATAAGAGTTTCTCAACATGTCCAGATGGGGGATGGCATTCATCCATGTCTGCTTTCACTGGGCTTGAAACTATCTCTCATTTAAAAGTCAGTGTAAAAGTAATGGAGAGTGAAACTTTTAACATCTTCATAATTGGCTTGACAAAAGAAAATATTTTATTTATCCTAGACTACATGAATTATTTGGTAGTATATGATACAACTGCCCTAAACAAATATTTTATTAGCAGAATTCACAGCTGACATGTTTATAGGAGATTAGAATTCAACAAAGCTGTATGCTTTGTATCAAGTTTTATAGGATAGATAACTTATTTCTTTCTGGCAAGGTTTTTATGTATATATATACTAGTAGAATCTACAATGGAAATCCTTTAAAAAAAGATAAACATTATCACAGGGTAATGCCATATAAGGTCGGTCAAGATCTTTCTATTTAAATAAGTAACCAACTATTTATACTTTTATAAGCATCTGCCCTATTTTAGTAAATATTTGGCAAAGCGACTTGATTAAAAGAACAAGATGATCTTCTTTAAACCTACTTACTTGCTATAACTAAATCCTCCACTCCTTCAATCAAAAGTGAAAAAGAAAAACTGCACAGTTTAAGAACAATACTCACAATTTGTAATGGCTCTACTTCATCTAGAAATATGCTGGCATGCTTCTTTTAATCATAGAATTTAATTTTTTAATTACTTTGTAGTAAAACATAGACATTATTTTGATATAGTAGTATTTGTATAGTATTGTCTATAGATTACCGGTATTAACTCTTTAAAGTTAATAATAAACATGGAGTTTGGGGGGGGGGAAATTCAGGGGATGGAAAATGAATGATAGGCTATTGCTCCATGACAAAGTTTTACAAAAATGTAAAGAGGAATTGATTTCTTTAAAAAAAAAATACAAATAGGGCACCACGAATCTCCCATACCACCATCTGGGAAACAAGTAAAGCATACATGAGCAGCCTCCTAGTTAAACTAGATGAATTCACTTCATGGTGCTGGTTATTGTGAGATGCTCAATGGAACAGAGCTGGAAAGGTGGGGAGGGTAGGTGAGAAGGTCAGGCTATGGGTATCTGTCCAATCAAACTAATGTTGCCTTTGCCTCTACTGTCCTCTAATTTTTGCCCAACCTGAACAATTAGGTCAATTCAGCAACTGAATTTTTGAAATAAATTGGCAAGGCACATATATATTGATTTGGAGCCTTCAGTCGCTTTGTCCCATGGAACCAATTTATATATATACTAGCTGTACCCGGCCACGCGTTGCTGTGGCTCAATCTGGTAAAAGCGTGTGTTGCTTTTACGTCCAACAGATGGCGCTGTTTTTCAAAAAAGCATGTTTTTACCTGTCACAGGTGTGACATCTATATAATATAGGTATATAAAAACACGCGCATATTCAAATGCAATGTGTCAAAATTTCAAAGCAATCGGTGAAGAACTTTCGGAGATTTAAGATTTTGAACAAACAAACGTTTACATTTTTATTTATATAGATTTAAAATAGACCTACTACCATAGCCTGAAATGAAGATGTATGACATCAAACTAATCAGAAAAAGATGCATTAAGAGGTAAAGATGACATTTGAAACATGTTACTTCCCAGGATGCACACTGTTGGTCACGTACAAGCATTCCAAGCTGTGTCAAATGCTTGCATCCATGTTTACAGTGTTGAATTCGTAACAGGCCGAGCAAGTCTTAAAAATTAAATGAATTTGTAATCGAATTTTAGTTTGATTTAATTAAAATGTAAGTTTTAAATGAATTAAAAATGAAGAGAGAGGCAGAGATCGCTCATCACTAATAAAAGCAGGAGGTATCCTATTGCCCTATGGCTTTATTTATTTTAAAAGATTTGTAGAGCATCCATCTTAAATGGCTCCAGGCAGCTCTCAGCAATAAAACTATAAAAACCATAAAAGCATATTAAAAAAAAACCCTGGCACTTCAATCTACCTGCCAGGGTGCTCCAATAACTCTCTGAAGGCCCCATCACTCTATCTCAGTGCCTGGCTAAAGAAGCAAGTTTTAATGGCCTTCCAGAAGCTAAGGGAGTGGGAGCCTGCTGGAATTTTGGAGCAGAAGGGTATTCCATAAGATAGAAGCTGCCATGAACAAGGCACACTAGATGGCAAAATTTAAGGGAAAAGACTTGTAGGGGTTTATCCTATACATACAAGAGGTCCTGCAAACAATCTGGGTCTGTGCCCTGGAAGGCTTTAGCTGAGTCTTTAAGCAGCAATACAACTCTTTGGCCCTCTGTGCTGAAATATTTTGTACAACAATAATATGAGATGGAGTAGATATTTATACATTGTCTTATAACCTCCCTTATTAAGACTTCTCAATTCTCTACCGGCCTCTCCCTTGGATCATGATAGGTATCGTTTAATCACAATTAAATTTGATTCAACAAATACCAAACCAAACTCTTGTCTTCTGATTTTCTGAACTTTTTCTTCCCCCAATCAGCATAGCTTTCCTTAGTGTTGTTGAGGTTGCTTTAGAGTTACAATTTCTGTTACACATGATAGCAGTGTTCCAATATCTCAGGGGCTGCCACAAAGAAGAGGGAGTCAAGCTATTCTCCAAAGCGCCTGAAAGCAGGACAAGAAGCAACTAATCAAGGAGAGAAGCAACCTAGAACTAAGGAGAAACTTCCTAACAGTTAGAACAATTAACCAGTGGAACAACCTGCCTCCAGAAGTGGTGAATGCTCCAACACTGGAAGTTTTTAAGAAGAGACTGGACAGCCATTTGTCTGAAATGGTGTAGGGTTCCTTGATGACCTCCAAGGTCCCTTCCAACTTTTTTTATTATTATTATTATTATTATTATTATTATTATTATTATTATTATTATTATTATTATTATTATTATTATTATTATTATTAAGCTGTGCCTGCTTTGTAATGGTAGTGCTTGGACTCTACACCAACTTAAGAAGATTATTTCTAGATGGGGTGCTTTGTCAATAGGTTGCCAGGCTGCTGGCTGCTATATCCCTTCTCCCCTCATTAATCAGTTCCTTTTAGCTGTGCCTTCCCAATATTTAATGTCCAAAAAGTAATTACCTCGACTCTATTTTCTTGCCTCAGCATGCACACTTGGGTTAAAGAAAAAACCCCAGAGTTCCAGTTTTTCATATATTATATATCACCATAGCCCAGGAGGAGAC
>NW_015388218.1:104554-107778 GCF_001527695.2 Protobothrops mucrosquamatus | reverse complement strand
TGTCCAGTCTCTTCTTAAAAACTTCCAGTGTTGGAGCATTCACCGCTTCTGGAGGCAGGTTGTTCCACTGGTTAATTGTTCTAACTGTCAGGAAGTTTCTCCTTAGTTCTAAGTTGCTTCTCTCCTTGATCAGTTTCCACCCGTTGCTTCTTGTCCTGCCTTCAGGCGCTTTGGAAAATAGCTTGACTCCCTCTTCTTTGTGGTAGCCCCTGAGATATTGGAACACTGCTATCATGTCCCCCCTTGTCATTCTCTTCATTAAACTAGACATACCCAATTCCAACAACCGTTCCTTATATGTTTTAGCCTCCAGTCCCTTAATCATTTTTGTTGCTCTTCTCTGTATTCTTTCTAGAGTCTCAACATCTTTTTTACATCGTGGTGACCAAAACTGGATGCAGTATTCCAAGTGTGACCTTACTAAGATGTTATAGTGCCCACTGAACCTATGTTGCTTTAACTGTCTTTCTCAAGGACAGCAAAGCTAAGAGCAGTTCCTTTATGCAGAAATTCAGCCAAGACAGGTGACACAAAAATCTGAACTTAGATCCTTCCAAATCTTGTGGTAAGTTCTGAGCCAGATCCAAAACAAAAATCTTGATTCCTAAATTAGGAATGTTTTGGAGCTGGTGGGTATATCTGGAATCTGGAAGGCTTTTAATGGGCACATAAAATGACAATCAAGGTGAATATGACTTGTCGTGAAATACCTATTCACTAAAAGTCAGTTTAAAGGGGAAACTACTAAATGCTGTTCCTAGTTCTCCAGGCAGTTTCTGTCACCTCTGGGATGAGGAAAAGTTTCTGATTAAAGCCCAAAGCTGCAGCTACTCCTCAATTTTATTTTCTAACCATATCAATGGCACATAGGGAGCCCACACACATTCTTGGAAGTCAAGACCACGCTAGAGGTTGGTAGTTTGCTTTATGGCATAATAAGAGTTCTTTAAATTGTTTTAAAGTCAAGCGGGGGCAGGGAGGCTGAGCGAAACAACAGAGGCTCTGTAATTTTGGTGCCACGGGTATCTCATTCAGCCCCCACTGCTACTGAAATTTGGGTAATCTCTAATCTAGAAAACTCTCAGAATGATCCTGGTGTCNATTCTAGTGTTTGAAGCTGAAACACTTCCCTCCCCCGACACACATAGCATCAGATTTTAATTTTAAGCTTTTAAATGTCTTTCTCAAAATTGATTCAATGTGTAGCTTTCTAAAACTTTATTACCTCTTTTTCATTTCTGAGGCTTCCCTTGCTTTGGTCTCTCATCCCAGATTCCTTTTCTTTTTTTTCCATCAACATGTCTCTCTCTCTCTCTCTCTCTCTCTCTCTCTCTCTCTCTCTCTCTCTCTCTCTCTCTCTCTCTCTCTCTCTCTCTCTCTCTCTCTCTTTCTCCCCCCCCTCTCTCTTTCTCTCCCCCCCTCTCTTTTAGGAGCAAATGGCATGGCACTTTACAACAGCAAATGGTATTTTTTAATGGTTGACTTAAGCATTCCAGTTTTTTTTCTCTTTTGTCACCCCTTAATAGATGCTTGAGGTGATGGATTAGAGATCTGAGTCAAAGGAATTACCCAGAATTGAATTACCCTGGATCAAAATGAGCAACCTGAACAGAGGAAGGCAAGGTTTTCTTTTTAAACAGACTTTAACTATGGGTAGATTTTTCCATCCTGTGGCTTTCAAAGTTTAGGGGAATCATAATATTACCATGATATCAATATTTAATAATGCAAGAATGATATTTAAGCATCCACCAAACACATGGAAATTCAGTGTTTTAATTTATTCCAAATTGGGTGCCAGCCTAGTGGATGTAGAGCATGTCATCGGTACTTGTTGACATCTACACAGGTTTGAGCTGTATCCTGTCTAAAAGTCAATTAGCTGGGGCAGAAAGAGAGACTTCTCTGACACATATATTTCCCTAGATAATAATAATAATAATAATAATAATAATAATAATAATAATAATAATAATAATAATAATAATAATAATAATAATAATAATAATAATAATAATAATAATAATAATAATAATAAAGGTGGAAGGGACATTGGAGGTCATCGAGTCCAACCCCCTGCTGCTCAGGCAGAAAACCCTATTCCATTTCGGACAAATGGCTGTCCAGTCTCTTCTTAAAAACTTCCAATATTGGAGCATTCACCACTTCTGGAGGCAGGTTGTTCCATTGGTTAATTGTTCTAACTGTCAGGAAGTTTCTCCTTAGTTCTAAGTTGCTTCTCTCCTTGATCAGTTTCCACCCGTTGCTTCTCGTCCTGCCTTCAGGCGCTTTGGAAAATAGCTTGACTCCCTCTTCATTGTGGCAGCCCTTGAGATATTGGAACACTGCTATCATGTCCCCCCTCGTCCTTCTCTTCATTAGACTAGACATACCCAATTCCAGCAACCATTCCTTATATGTTTTAGCCTCCAGTCCCCTAATCATCTTTGTTGCTCTTCTCTGTACTCTTTCTAAAGTCTCAACATCTTTTTTACATCGCAGTGACCAAAACTGGATGCAGTATTCCAAGTGTGACCTTACTAAGATGTTATAGGGCCCACTGAACCTGTGTTGCTTTAACTGTCTTTCTCAAGGACAGCAAAGCTAAGAGCAGTTCCTTTATGCAGAAATTCAGCCAAGATAGGTGACACAAAAATCTGAACTTAGATCCTTCCAAATCTCGTGGTAAGTTCTGAGCCAGATCCAAAACAAAAATCTTGATTCCTAAATCAGTCTCCAATGTTTTGGAGCTGGTGGGTATATCTGGAATCTGGAAGGCTTTTAATGGGCACATAAAATGACAATCAAGGTGAATATGACTTGTCGTGAAATACCTATTCACTAAAAGTCAGTTTAAAGGGGAAACTACTAAATGCTGTTCCTAGTTCTCCAGGCAGTTTCTGTCACCTCTGGGTTGAGGAAAAGTTTCTGATTAAAGCCCAAAGCTGCAGCTACTCCTCAATTTTATTTTCTAACCATATCAATGGCACATAGGGAGCCCACACACATTCTTGGAAATCAAGATCACGCTAGAGGTTGGTAGTTTGCTTTATGGCATAATAAGAGTTCTTTAAATTGTTTTAAAGTCAAGCGGGGGCAGGGAGGCTGAGCGAAACAACAGAGGCTCTGTAATTTTGGTGCCACGGGTATCTCATTCAGCCCCCACTGCTACTGAAATTTGGGTAATCTCTAATCTAGAAAACTCTCAGAATGATCCTGGTGTC
>NW_015388218.1:100201-104395 GCF_001527695.2 Protobothrops mucrosquamatus | reverse complement strand
CACGCTAGAGGTTGGTAGTTTGCTTTATGGCATAATAAGAGTTCTTTAAATTGTTTTAAAGTCAAGCGGGGGCAGGGAGGCTGAGCGAAACAACAGAGGCTCTGTAATTTTGGTGCCACGGGTATCTCATTCAGCCCCCACTGCTACTGAAATTTGGGTAATCTCTAATCTAGAAAACTCTCAGAATGATCCTGGTGTCGTCAGTCTTTTGCTTCACCCAACCACAGAGCTGAGTGGTGAGGATTAGAAGTACAGTATGTAACTGAATGTTGGTAGGCTTTAGCCAAACAATAAGGCAATTACTTCAGCTACTGATTTCCTCTGCTGCTTCAATTGAGGAAATCACTTCTCCTCTCTATGATTTCAGCTAAATGCTGTTTTCAGAAAACCAGCAGAGAAATATATGTGCTGTGGACTTGAATTCCCCGATTCAAGTATCAGCAGTATGATTTCCAACAAACATCTGTCTCAAGAGTGTCTATTTATCCTCTCCTCATCTCTGTAATCAATGGGACATACTCCTGGTCCTTCTTGATATTAAAAGGCACTGAAGAGATTGGCACACTGCAGAATTCAGGCACAGTGTTGGCACCTAAACTGGACTTTAGGCTCAGTATTGGACCTTTTTAAAAAAATGTTATTTTCTTCCTCCCCTCAAATTTAATTATTTTCAAAAACTCTTCCATGCTGATAAAATCACTATCACATATCTGCAGTGAAGGACACATCGTCACAGTCTCTTGTGGTGTTCAATTTGTCAGGGTCTGGCTAAATGGGATACTAACAAAAAATACATTTTTGCTTAATAATAAGTGGGGGAAAGAGAAGTTGAGCCTTTCTTTCCCTGTTATGATCCTGATATAAATTGTCTTCCCCCGCTTTCTCATTTATCACCATTAATCCCATTCTCCACAAAAAAAACCCCTCTCATTGGTATTACACATCTATCTTTGCCACTAATGTTTTGAAGCCATTTTTCTCACAACTAAAACTGTGGGCAATTTATTTAAATGCATCACAGTTAAATTATCATATGACCTCTAGATACTGGAGAAAATGGCCTAATAATCCAAATGCAGGCGATGGGCTGCCTATTGGCCTTCTCCATCTTTAAAATTCTTTTACTCGGATGATATGCAATATTTTAATAAAACTTTTTGAGCAGGGCAATTCTACCTGCTCGGATGGGCCATTCTGACATCAGAGACAATAAACCATAGGCCAGGATGAAAAATGTTTGCATTTTTCTCACCTCTGGGATTTAACCCTTCCATTGCAAGAAATAGAGAAAGTTAACTTAGTTCAGTTAACTATATTTTGTCCCCCATTATGGAAACTTTCTACAGGTGTGACATCTCCCTGATTCACCATGCTGTGCTCTTGATCTTTTCCCCTTCCTCAGTCTGACAGGTTGATGTTGGAGATAGAAGGTTCCGCAGAAGTAAGAGGAAGGAGTTGTGAAAAACACTTTTTAAATACACTTTTTGAGCCAGTTGTGTCTCCCCTCAATGGATCTCATCAATTGTTATGCCACTCACATCTAACTAGTTTGCTCATCTTATTCTGTGAGATGCTTTGATGCATCGTATCAAATAAGGAAGGCTGTGTTAGTTTGGCAAGACTTGTTCTTGGCAAATTAATGCTGATTTTTTTTTATTCTTGCACTGATATATCATGCCTTTATTGCTACTTGTCTGGACTACGGCAATGCTCTCTCAAGAGGATACCTTTAAAGACCACTTGAAAAGTGCACTTATACAAAATGCACTCACTTATCACCATGAACATGTCATATATGTGTTGTGGGTTCTGCATTTGTTACAATAGGTTTCCAGATGCAATTCAAAATGCTAGTTTTATCCTATAAGGGGCAGAGTTGTAGGTTACAGCTATATAGGGTTTGGCATCTGGCTGTTTGCGGGACAGCCTTTTTAATCATAACATACATGATATAATAGTCTTAGGAAAACTGTTGGTGGTCTGAGAAGAAACGAGGATAGTGGCTGAGGCCAGGAGATGCTACCTAGTTTGTAGGACAGCTTTTCCTTGGAAGCTAGACCACTCCCTGGCAACTTTGTAGAAGTTAGTTAAGGAGCTAAAGCTATTCTTGGAGAATAGTGACCAACTAGACTGATGCTGTTTGTATTTTCCCTATAATCAAGAATTTCAGCCTAATATTGCTGTCCCTCAGTGTTCTTTTTACTTCTACTTCTGCTGAATAAGGAGATTCAGGCAGTTCAAATGAGTGTAAAGATTTATTGCAAGCTTAAACTTTTTACAAGAATCTGATCAACTAGTAGTGAAGGGAAATAAGTGGGAGTCAAGAATAGAAAGGAATTCAAGGTGGGATGGATTTAGATCCCTTGTGTGAGCACAGGGATTCATGACTGATGACGCATTTGACCCCTCCCTCAGGCTCAGCCTGATCATCCCCTACATGTTCCTTGATGAAATATTTCCTATTGGTTAGTGTCAGTTCAAGGATAGCTTATTTTTTTCTATCCTCCTCCAAGAATGACCTGCAATTTAGTTTTAAAGTATTCATATATTTCAATTTTGGGAAAATGATTAGTAAGGAGAAATTAGCAACTAAAACTATGGCTATTCCTTCTGAAACAAGTCATTGTTTGGAGCTTTGGAAATTGCTTTGGAAATTTTCATTCCTCTGTACTGTAATAGCCAAGA
This sequence comes from Protobothrops mucrosquamatus, assembly GCF_001527695.2. Classification (NCBI taxonomy): domain Eukaryota; kingdom Metazoa; phylum Chordata; class Lepidosauria; order Squamata; family Viperidae; genus Protobothrops; species Protobothrops mucrosquamatus. The sequence goes on along the minus strand of NW_015388218.1, from coordinate 101,710 downwards.
GCTGTGTTAACTGTTGCTTTTTCATATTTGGTGTAGTAGAGGAAAATAGAGATAATTCTTCCTCTTCATCATTTTGTGCTTGTAAACCAGGAATTGCATACCAGTTTGGAACAGATTTTAGGAAATGCATGATCAGTTTATTTCATTCTGGCATACATCCTAACTACTGAATGTCCTCGGCCATCTGTTTGCAAACTCATGTCACATTAATGTGAAAGAAATGCTCCTGAGTAACAGCAGGATTAGGTCAACCTCCTTATGTTTCTTTTTGATTGTGCATAGTTTTAATGACCATATGCCCTAAGTATGCCAAAATATTGCCTGCTTTGGAAGATTCAGTGTACCATCTCAACAAAGCTAGCATTCCAGACAAGATTTAGTTTTCAGAAATAATGTCACACACTCCAGCGGGTTTAGCACCCTCAGGAGGAAGGATTATTTGTTAGTTTTAAAAACTTGCTTTGTTCAGTGACAAAGGATAGGACTCTCTTGAGGTGTCATAGATTGTTCTCAGACTTTCTGCAGTCAGAGTCTTTGGTCAAGCCCTCCACAGCGAGCAAGGTTGAACCAGATTGGAAAACCGGATTGCATGGGATCTGGATCCGGAATACATAGTTCAAGTCCCAGCTCAATAACTGAGTCATTGGAAGGATTGGAGTAAGTCTAATCTTTTTAGCTATCATCATCGGAACATAATTCCCATATATATCAACAGAAAATGAATATTCCAAGAATTAATAAATGAAGTATTCCAGTATTCCATTCCAAGTATTCCATTTAAAGCTCTCTTGGAATCAGTGGGAAAGTACTTTATTTAAATGAACACCGATGGCAATAAACTGTAGTCATGGCCTATGCAGCTAGGATTTCTCACAGGATGTTGGAAATGTCCATGGATCTATAATTTAATTATCTCCCCACTCCCCGATTTCACTTCAGATTGTCCTGTGTTTTGAGAATAAATCTTCTTAGATTTAGTAGGATTTAGTGCCAAAGAAACGTGTCTGTTTGAGTTACTAGTTTCTTGTTTTTGCTGGTTTGATGTTTAAAGGAATGAAAAATAATTGCTGACCCCCTGCTGATGGTTAAATGCAACAGATTATTATTAAGAATGTACTGCTTTTATAAAATGTCTATTTCATCCATCTTTACGCCTGACTTATTTGGAGAAGTCATCAATAAATAGCCTTTTCAAGTTGAATTTAGTGGTTTTTCGATATGTAATAATAACCCCACTTTCCAATTAGAAAGTTAAACTGCTCCATGTATATTATTATATGATTATGAGTGTGGTGCTTGCTGCGATATTTAAAGCATGACATGGACTTTCTCAATTGGATGCTAAGGAAGCAAGTCTGCAGTTGATCGGGATAGTCGCTTCCAGGATATTTTGCCTGGTTGTCTCCACTACAGTTGCATATGTGTATCATTTCTCCTGCTTTAATATCCTCATCCATCCATCCATCCATAAACAGAGGGGGGAGGGAGGGAGGGAGGGAGGGAAGGAGA
>NW_015388218.1:85207-99384 GCF_001527695.2 Protobothrops mucrosquamatus | reverse complement strand
TGTGTGAAGGAGGACATTATCTATCCAAACAATGAAATGCTTTCTCTATCAGAGTCCTTCCTTCCTTCCTTCCTTCCTTCCTTCCTTCCTTCCTTCCTTCCTTCCTTCCTTCCTTCCTTCCTTCCTTCCTTCCTTCCTCCTCCCTCCCTCCCTCCCTCCCTTCTCTGATGTGAATAAACCACTGCTTAATTTTCACTTCTAACCCATCTTTTTTCCAGGATGGGACTTGGAAACCTATTTACTAATCCTAGCTGGGCTTAGCTTTATCAAGATTATGGTGACATTCATCTTTTGATTTATTTAAATTAGTTATGACTATGGTGGCAATTCTAGGCTTGCTTTCTTGGACTATACATCACCAAATTCAATGGGAATTACTTCTGGGTAAATATACTTAGGCTCAGGTTGGCCTACCCATTACCTGGCTTTCTGTGGCTCTTTCATTATGGCTTTGATGGATGGTGTCACTGTGTCATCCCATTGCCATGTACCTATTACAAAACTATTTTAATCTTCTTCTGCCCCAGAGAATTTGCAGTGCAACGAATGCAGAATGATGGCTCAGTGTGTGTGTGTGTGTGTGTGTGTGTGTGTGTGTTGGAGCTTGGGGGTAAGGAAAGGTGCTTTAACAATTATTTGTTCACAGAGTTCATAAATGAGCACCCACCCTCTACTAGAACTGCTATAATTTTATCAGAATGAAAACCATTCTCTTTGATCTTCTCCAGTTCTTAAATCCTGCAGTTGTGTATTCGAACATCAATGGAAATGTGGTTTCGAGCTTCCTCTTTCATTATCTTTCTCAATTAAAAATAAAAGAGCAAAAGGGAAAGAGAAGTTCTGAGCTTGGGAGATGAGGCAATATTTTTACTGTAATTTCTTTATCTGATTGCATCCTGTTTATATGGGCTTGTTGTCTGTAGAGAAGCTAACCTTTCCCTGGCTATGTTTTGAAAGATGCTTTTCTCCCAACAAATTACATGTGTGTGTGTTTTGGTTTTATTTCGACGATATACACATATACAGAGAGAGGAGGAAGAACACCAGAGAAAAACACACAAGACGGCTTGCCTGAAACACACTAAAAGAACACGGTGTGACGATGAAGTTGTTAAATGCTAATGCATGACTTAAGCTTCATGTAGGATCTACAGAAATCAAGGTGGGGATAGGATGATTAAGCTTTAATGCCTTTTATTTTGGCACAAAAACACAGGGGAGCCAAATGACAAGGTATTTTATTTTCGGGGAGAATAGTGTTACACTTCAATGATAGTGTTGCACTTCAACCCCATAATTAACTATGCGACACATTCCTGCAGGTTTCAAATGCTGTGAACTCTTCCAAAATGCCTGCTCCCTCTCTCACCCCCACCCTATATATGGACTGTATATACCGTAAATGTAGGACAAATAGGCCTTGACAATGTATTTTTTTCCCGCCGTTCCCTCATTATTTTGCCCTCATCTATCTTACCTTATGCTCTTAAATCAACCTAACCAATATTTGTAGCTCAGGGTTGAACTGTGGGGTCCTTGGTGCTCTCTGAGCTTGGTGGTTTTCTTGCAGACGTTTCATTACCCAAACTATCTAACAACATCAGTACTAGTCAAGCTCAGAGAGCACCAAGAATCCCTCAAATCAACCTTGGTTATATCACTGCTTCTCTTTCATCTCGAAAGGGTCCCCCCCCCATAAATACAATGTGTCCTGCTTCATAATGGCAGTCCTCGATTTACCACCACAAGCCCAAATTTCAGTTGCAAAGTGAGACATCTGTTAAGTGCGTTTTGCCCCATTTTATGACCTTTCTTGCCACAGTTGTTAAGTGAATCCCTGCAGCTGTTAAGTTAGTAACATGGTTGTTAAACAAATCTGGCTTCCCCATTGACTTTGTTTGTCAGAAGGTCGCAAAAGGCGATCACGTGACCCCAGGACGCTGCAACCATCATCAATACGAACCAGTTGCCAAGCATCCAAATTTTGAGCACATGACCATGGGGAATGCTGCAATAGTTGTAAGTCTGAAAAATGGCAAAAGTCCCTTTTTTTCAGAGCTGCTGTAACTTCGAACAGTCACTAACAGTCTAACGGTTGTAAGTTGAGGACTACCTATATAGTCCATTATGTCAAGGGTGCACTCTGACCACACCAAGGGTGGAATGAACCTGGCTTCTATGGGCTGGTGTAAACATGGCAGGTACCAGCATGGCCTTTCCCATATAATCCTTTATCTCGGGGCCATTGTGCTTTGGGGGGGTCTTACCAACTGAAGTCCCAATTCTTACCAAATGAGGTTCCCCTCTGTATCTGCTAGGTTGCTGCAATGACCAGCAGTGATGATGGTGGTGGTAGAAGCTATTCAGTAGATATATAATGATACAATTTTTCTCATGCCTATCATCTGCTAATTGGGTTCCATTTGATCATGGATTTAATCACCTCCTAGAATAGTGTAATGCTAGATCCATGTCCGTGATGAAGCCTAAATCTCACCTAATGGTCAGGATCTGTTTCAATTCACTTGCACAAAATACATCCATAAAAACAGGGCAAGCTTTGATGGATGGCTAAATTTATTTCATTGGTTTAAACATCTGTCTGTCAAAAGTTACCTTCACCAGCTTAATCCTACGTTAAGGAGAATGATTACTGGACATACTTCTGCCAGATGTCAACACTTGGAAGAGGAAGGAAGCAAGGATGTGTGAATCCACCAGACCACAATATGGTCTGTATGTAGTAAATGAGGATGTTGCCATTTATCAGATTTGTGCTGGTAATAAAGTAGGGATTGAAAATAGGGGCAGAAAAGGTTATGCCTGTGTAGTATTGGGCCAGCTTGAAGACTAATTCTTAATGCCTTACTTCAGCCATGTGGAAGATCCCTCAGCATGTAGAACTATTCAACAGTAAAGCAATAACAAAGAGAGGCATATGTGCCAGTCAAGAAACAGACTCCACAAGAAGACTAGAACTAAGCTGTAATTACACAGGATATATTGACCAAAGCTGGAACTCTGATTGTGTTTTCTTTCCTTCCCTCCTATATCCTACTGAGTCAGGGAGGGATAGACTGAGTTTCTTCCTACCTTTTTCTCCCAGGGCTCAACAAATGCTTCTGTGCTTTTTGTTTTTATAATGGCTTCTGAATATTTCCCCCAAGGCCATCTTCATGGCTGTTTATAGTAAGTTCGTACATGCTCCCTCTCTCTCTTTCTTTAAGAAATAGTGTGGTTGTTCTTTTTTTCCCAGTGCAGAAATTTCTGAAGAAACTGAAATTTAAAGGTCTTATTTCAGATGTTGCTTAAAAAAAGGATATTAATCTTGTTCCTATTGCTTAGAATCCCAGATCATTTCCATCCTATAGATATTCCATCATCTATCTTTGGATTCTAGTTTAAAAGCATAGTATTCCCATCAAACCCCAAACCCCATTACTTTCCACTTCTTTAAATCAAACAAACTTAGTTTGGATACACATTGGGCTCAAGTCCCTATTCGCCTCTCTGGAAACCGGTCCCAGCTAGATCTGATGCAGGATGACTTGAGAAGTTTCCAGGATGCCAGCTGGATGTGCTCTGAAATGGAAACTGATTTATGGGCAATATCTCATATAATCATAGCAGGGGGAAACTAGAATTTCAAAGATGGATGGATAGATGGATGTATGCATGGATAATGAGATAGATAGATAGATAGATAGATAGATAGATAGATAGATAGATAGATAGATAGATAGATAGATAGATAGATAGATAGATAGATAGATAGATAGATAGATACCGGTAGATAGATAGATAGATAGATAGATAGATAGATAGATAGATAGATAGATAGATAGATGAATGGATTATGCCAAACCAATCTTATTTCATTCTTTGACAAAGTGACTAAATTAGTAGACCAGTTAATGCTGTGGACATAGTATACTTAGATTTCAGTAAGGCACAATCTACGCCTTGGTAAGCTAGAAAAATGTGGGATAGACAGATCACAAGGTGGATTTGTAACTGGCTGACAAACCATATTTAATGAATAGTCCTTAATGTACTACATCTACATGGAGGAAAGTAAGCAGTGGGGTACCACGAGGTTCCATCTTATGTCCAGTACTCTTTAATATCTTCATAAATGGCTTAGATGAGGAAACAGAAAGGGAACTCATCAAATTTGCAGAGGACGGTAAGCTGGCAGGAATAGCCAACACCTCAGAAGACAAGCTCAGGATCCAAAAAGACTTGAACAATGGGCCCTATCCAACAACATGAAATTTAATGTGGAGAAAAGCAGAAATTTACACTTGGGCAGGAAAAACTAAAGATACAAGTACAGATTAGACAAAACCAGTTAAAAAAACAGTAACTGTGAGAGGGACCTTGGAGTCCTAGTGGATTATCAGTTAAATATGAACCAACAGTGTGTGGCAGCAGCCAAAAAAGCTAATTCAATCTTTGGTTGTATAAACAGAGGCATAGAATCAAAATCATGTGAAGTATTAGTACCAAACGTTGAATAGCTGAGCTGGCAAATCCGGACGTTTGGCCGGGCAATGATCTTGCCCTCTCCCCCCTCCCATTAGTGGCAGGCCCACAGGGGCTTGACACCTGCACCAGGTGGCATGGCAACCCCACAGGCATGCCCTGGGCTATGGAGGTTACCATTATTTTTCTGTGTATAAGACGCTGCACTTCTATAAGACGCACCTGATTTTTGAACAGAGTGTTTGCAGGAAAAAATAGCATCTTATACACGGAAAAATACAGTAATTTACATTTAAAATTGAACTTTGAAGTGAGGTACATTCAAATACAATTCTGGTACATTCCAGCTGTATGTGTCAGACTGGCCACAGCCTAAACATCTAAATAGAAATGATCCTTGGCTCCTTTTTTGAAAAAGGTATAGTTTCATTAGCGATCCTGTGTATTGCAGTATTGTATAGCCAGAACTGAGAATTGAGAGACAAAATCCCTAAATTCTACTTTCCCCCCTCCCAACTGTCCCTTGCTGTCCACCCTACCATAACCAAGCAAGTCCATGCAAGGTATTTTCATAACGGTCAGTCCGAGTGCAGCTTGGTATGCGGCTCCCTCCTTCTTCCTGCTGGGTGACCTTGGGGCAGGGTCTCAAGCAGGTACAGTATTTGCTTTCGATTCCCCAAGCATCCCATTCCTCATTCCACTCCCCACACTTCACGGCAGTCTGTCACTGCATAACAGCAAAACACAGCAAGTATAAGGTGACAGCTGACAATATGCATCACTGTGGCTTAGAGCAGTAGGACTTTCCTTTCCAGATGGATGTCCATGAGTTTCATTTAGAATTCATTCATTGGATCACTGGAAGCTGCAGGAGGCAGGATGCTATGAAAGGAAAAGAAAGGCAAATGTTGGAGGGTTTTGGGGGTTTTTTGGCCTGTTTTGGAGATTGTGGATTTTTTTTCCAAGGGTACAGTTGGTGTATTAAATCTGTTAGGGACTTAATTTTTTCCCCCAGACCTTAGCTTTTGTTAAAAAGCAAAACAATATTTATAAAAAAAAACAGGATAAAAAAATCCTTCTTGGAATCAAGAAGGTGAGGGCTTTTAAGTGTTTTATTTAAATAGTATTTATTTAATCTTTTATTTCAGTCATAAATGAGGTTTAAAAATTAAAACATTAAAATAAAATCAAACAGAACAGAACAAGTGAACTTGGTAGTAATCTTCTTGCAGACGTTTCATTATCAAACTAGATAGCATCATCAGTGCTAGTAAGGAGTTTGCTCTCAATTTATATTCTAGTGGCTTGCCCTCTCAGTGTTGGTAGGCGTGGCCTTGGAGTTTCTTTGCTCTTAGCTTGTTTGACAGTTCCTTGATTGGGTCATTGTCCACTTCTTAATTGTTAGTCAGTGTTAACCTCTGCTCATCTGGGTACTGATTATTGATGAGGAAGTGTTTTGCTCTTTTTGTTTCCTTTTCACTTGTTGTTTGTCTCCTTTGAATGGTATGTAGATGTTGCTTATGTCTATGTGTCTGTTGATGGTCAAATTGTCAGAGTTTTGGTCTTATGGAGTGGGGGCTCTGAGTGTTCAAGAAAACATTCTGCTTTCAAGTTTTAAATTCTTTGGGATCGATAGGCAGAAACACAAACAGAGAATTAGGAAAATAATGAGGTAGTCTATTGTAGAGATAGAGGTCATGTAGAGGCCATGTGCAGCACACTGCCGTGGCTCAAATATCTCCATGATCTCACCTCCATGATCTCATCAAGTTCACACCACCAGGATGTTGCAGAACACTGCCCCTGGCTGGTGCCCCTTGACTGGTATATTCTTAAGGATTTGCAAGGAGAATCCACCAATAAAAATGCTGTTGTTACTTTATGTTTTGCTGCTTGGAAAAATTGTATAAAAGCAATAAACACTGCGAAGGCAGTCAGACATATTTGCACCTGCAATGACTGGTCTCTGATTCCATCAGTCTATTTCCTGGGAATATCAAGAATTATTGACCCTACACATTGGATAGATATCAGGCTGGGGAGGATCAAGGAAATTCCATATTCTACCTGGGAATCTTTCTTCTGGGAACAAATGCAGGGCATTGCACTGATGAAATTATTAATAAGATATAATATCATTCAAAATTCTTACAAATGTCTGACCACTTGCTGGCAATACTATCCCAATACTTGGGATGAACACATGTCCATCATCTGACAAAAATTAAAAATAAAAAGAAATAAAATATAAAAATAATAATTGAAAAATAATAAATTAAAAAGAAAACAAAAAAAATCAAAACTCAAAGGGCAGATTTAATGGACCAGTAGGACTTTTTCTGCCATCAGTTTTTTGTGTTTCTATTATAATATGTTGCAAAGCACAGAGAATAGCATTTGATTGCACTGAAATACAAATGTTACAACAAACGAGAACTAGAACAATTAGCCTTGGTTCTCTAATCCATTACAGATTACCAACCAATTTTCTTTCTCTGCCACAAGTATCCATTAATCCCATAATAAAAACCAGTGCAATGGAAATAAGATGGGTGCTAAGTTAAATCTCACCTCCTCCACAATATATAGCACAAAGGAGACTTGAGAGCATTCTCACTGCTTGTCTGTCTCTCTGTAGAAATAATCTCCTTATGTTTCCCATTGTCTTTTTTGTCCCCAGTATCAAATTAATACTATCTTGAGACAAAAATGACATTGGCCCAAAACTGGAACGGAGAATGAAAGCAGGTCTTTGCTGGCATATATGTATTGCTGGATTTCTGCGTGTTTATTAAGGACAGGTGTTTGCCTTTTGGTTTGGTAAATTCCAGATCAAACCGTTGTCTTTAACTAAACAAAAAAATAAATAAATAAATACAAGGACAAAGTTCAGAGCAAAACTGTTCTGCCATTAACCTTGGACTTAATCATCTGTGCATTGTTTTGATGTGGTTACTTTAATATGCTCCATGTTTAAAAGGGTCAGGGTAGAGCTACATATCTTTTTTGATCTTCGCTGAACCACTTCTGTTCTTCATCGCTTTTAATGTCATATTCTCTCGTTAAGGTAGCCGAGCCTCCTTTTGGACAGCAAAATTGGGTACAGATGGACGACTAACACTAAGCTGGTTTCCTTTGAACATCCCTGCAGCTGCAGCTGAGAGAATTGCTCCAAAAGATAGGAAGACTTCTTTGAGCATTATGATTAAGGTTAAGTCAGCTTAACAACAGCAAATGTTGCAGCAACAAAGGAGGTCATGGTTCAGTTGGGGATGCCTCTCTTTGAGTAGTTCTTGAATCCTGAACTAGGGAAAAAAGGGCTGGTGGATTTGAAAAAGTGGAGCAATATAAGCAAAGACATGAAACCAGCTGTGTTCTCACTGCGCTCTATGTTATTCTCCAATGAGTTAAGTGAGAAACCATTTCAAAGGATGATATATTTTGTGCCCACTTTTATGAAAATAGTTTTTCTTAGCCTTTGGGGAGAGCCTATAGAAGAAGAGCAATCCTATCATGTTTTGGACTATTGTTTTGTATGTTGCCTTATAATGCAAGTAGAAAACCATCAACTCTCAGTCCCAATGGTATCCGGTTCATGGCGTCATCTGAGGCCGATCTCTTGGAGAGATGGAGGAACATGTTGATTGGACTGGGCATTGCAACCTCAAAATGGTACATATTGAAGTTCTCGGAAAATCACCTCTGAGCTGGTTCCTTGGGAATCACTCTTTGATGGGACCTGAAATATTTTGATAGAACACCAGAACAATGGGAGGTGCTGCTCCTTGCCAGTCCAGATGAGAAAAGTGAAGAGGAATTGAAACTTAAAGGGCAGAGAGTGATTATGTGGATGCAGGCAGTGGGTGAGTCTACATGGGTCATGGGAAAGTGAGGAGACCACCTCACCCTCCATCCTTGATTTACAGCCCCAATTTAACATGCTTCCTGGATTCTTAGAATCTTTGAGTTTGATAATGGAGCATGACTAACCAAGGATCTTCAGCTAATTTGTATCCGGTGAATGGGTGAACTGTTATTTTTTAACATAGGATCATGCTGGATTAAATCAAACCCAACGGGCTTCATGCCTGCTCCCTCAGCTAAGAATGATAAGGCGGTAAAGACTAAAGAGTTTGGAAAATAGATCAGATGGAAGTCATCTCCTAGTGACACCCACTCAGGGAGACTAACCCCCCCCCCCAGCAAAACTATTATATCAACTAGCAAATTCCTGTTGCAGTTCTTATATAGATGTGGAATAACCTGTGAAAAGTATAGGCATGCAGGCTCAAGGTAGACCTCTCTGAATGGACAGGTGACGTGTACAGAATTTTGGATGAACATCAGGCCTTTTGGGTTAATAATAGTAAATGCTCACTGGAGAAGGAGAAAAGCCTGACCCTGGCCCAGCTTCCCTCTTGGTTTACGGATGCTCCTCATACCTGTGACAAGTCTTAAAATGGCAAAAATAACTCTTTCTGAAGCACCAGCTGTGTCACCCTAGAAAACTATAACACAGAGGCAGGAGAAGCCAGTATTGAAAGAACTTGGAGCTGAGTTTGGGAAGGAGGAAGGAATAAGCAAACCACCAAAGGGGGGGGGGACCTGCAAAAAGACCATTGTTCAGTTGTTAAGTCATGTCCAACACCCCCCCCCCCCCCCCCCCCCCCCCCCCCCCCCGTGATCCCATGGACCATAGCAGGCCAGGCTCTCTTGTCCTCCACACTGTCCTGGAGTTTGCTCAAATTAATGTTCATTGTGTCAATGACACTATCCAACCATCTCATCCTCTGCCGCCCCCTTCTCCTTTTGCCTTCAATCTTTCCCAGCATCCTTATCATCCCATAAGTCCTCTATTCTCATTTGGTGGTCAAAATATTTGAGCTTCAGCTTCAGTATCTGCCCTTCCAAGGGCTGATTTCTTGTAGGATCGATTCGGAGAGGCTACTCTGTCCTGAGAAAAAGGAAAATGTGAGGAGAAAAGAAGAATCTTTCAAAATTACTCCACTTTAACTTGGCTTTGTATACGAGGGGCCAGAGAGAAACCTGAACAGGTTTTCAAGATGTTGTTACCCCACTTACAACAATAAAGAACATGAGTGGAATCTCTGCCAGGGCTGCTGCTTCTCCTGCCTGCCTCAGGACGAGAAAGGTGATTCGTTTTTTTCCCTTCCTTTGGGGTCAGGCTGAGCACCGGGGAGTGAAGAACAGGCAGAGAAAAGGGATTGAAACTACAACAAGCAGTAGATTGTTAATAGCCCAAAACTGGAAGAGCCCAATTCTGCCAACGATGGGAGACTGGAGATTGAAAGTTTCGTATCTTGCTGAAATGGCAAAGATTTCGGCTTATTTGAAGAATCACTCGAATGAACAATTTTTATCAATATGGGGAAGATGGATGGTTTATATTCAAAAGAAACATAAAGTGGTAGAATACAGGTTAGGTTTTTAACTTTGCAAGCTGGTTTATTTCTACTATCTTTTCTTGTATATTAAGATACTTTGTAGAGCTAGAGATATAAGTATTTGTTTACTTTCATATGAATATTATCCTGGGATCAGGTTTGGGGAGTCCGGGGGGGTGGGTGGGGGGGTTATTGTTATTGTGTCATTGTGTATACTTATGATGTTTTTTTATGATTGAAAATAAATAAAATTTCTTCTAAAAAAAAAAGAAACTACAACAAGCAGAATGCCGAATGCCAAAAAGCAAGATCCTTTTCTCTTTCCTGCCTCTCTCCATCTACTGGAGGAGGTTATGTCTCCGAGAGGCAATGGGAAAGGAAATGCAGAAAAGCCACATAAAGATTTAAAGGGGGTTTAGAAAAATATTATCATTCTTAATGTTTGTCGGCATGTGGCAATTTTCTTTGAACCAGAGTTTGTTTAAATTCCTTCTTTCTTTGAAGGCTTAATATTTCCTTTCATAAAGATTATGGAAGCCGCCTTGGATAATTTAGGATTTAGCAGGGCTATTTGATTCTGGCATGTGCATGGAATTGATTTCCAACCTTTGGTAGGTGAAAAGTATATTTTGTTTAAAATACCCACACATACACAGACACACACACAATTAAAATGTAGAGATCTTTCTCTAAGCCCCTGTCATGGACTGCTGAGAAGTTATTATCGCCTTTCCTCCCCCCACCTTCTTCTCTATCTTGTCTTTTGACTTATTTAGGTTCAGATTGTGCCCTGATTCGTATTCTTATAAATGGCAGAAAGGCACAGCTTCCTGGATCACAAGGTTAGCAGTGCCTGGGTTAACATTTATGACAGCATAAAGCTTGCAGGTTTCCGATCTTTTAGTGGAAAACGATGATAGAGAAGGACACCCCAACCTATCTGCTTCTACAGGAAGAAGCAAAAGATTCAGGCTTCATTGTCTTTTTAGATCAGGGGTGTCAAACTCAACTTCATTGAGGGCCGCATCGGCATTGTGGTTGCCCTCGGGGGGGGGGCTGGGTGGGTGTGGCCAGGGTGGGTGCAGCCTACTGGGTGGGCGTGGATGGAGTGGGTGTGGCCTACTGGGTGGGCATGGCCAGCTCTACATCATTCCCGTCAAGGGTGCCTGTGGGGGCCTGGGCAGGAGTGGGACAGATCTGAGGGTCTCTGGCAGAAGGGAGTGGGACCGGGGCAAGCGCCAAGGCATGGTCCATTTCTTCATTCCTCACAAAGGGTGACACCTCCCCAGCATGCACCCAGGGGGAGGGGCCGACGTGGCAGGGGCTGGTTCCTCGCTATTTCGAGACGGCCTTGTGAAGCTAAGACTGAATGCATTTCAGCATAGATGGCCACCACAAAATTGTACATTGGCTCCCGGCCGGCCTGGGCCAGGGTCAAGGCAGCAGGGGCCGTTCCCTCACTGTTTCCAGGATGGCTTTGCGGGCCACATGAAACCACTTCGCGGGCCGCATCTGGCCCCCGGGCCTTGTGTTTGACATGTCTGTTTTAGATCATTTGGTCTAAGTGACCTCTTGAGAGGATCACGAGTAAGCCCTAGCAACTTTCCTTTTGCTAGAAAAGTGGAGAAAAGAGAAAGCTTTTCAGACGCAGGACCTATTAGCATGCAGCCCCTTCAGATCTCTGTAGCTACCACAGGAACCTACTGAATGTTTTCTTTATTTCTTGTACTTATCAATCAAATTTATAAGCTGCCACAATCACAAGACTCTTGCTGGCTGCCAAGGCAGGCAATAAAACAAAATACCATAGAAATAAGGCAATAAAACCCAACCCAATACGTGATGCCACACCCTCCAAAGCCCTCTATTTGATTTAGTTAAATTAATGTGTCCTCTGGAGATCGTTCCAGAGGGCTGGTCCCATCACCCAAAATAGTGCTCCCAGGCTGTGGCCCCCATGGTCTCCCAAAAAGAGGAACAACCAGCTGTTTTGCCAGGAAAGATCACAAATGATCATGCCAATTCTAATGGGGAGCTGCAGTCCTGCAGATAACCAGGTACCAAATCATAAAGGGTTTTGTGGGTTAAACAGCAGTCTAAATTGCACTCAGAAGCTCCTGGTCAGCCAATTCAGAGCCTATTCACTAGGTCAGGGGTAGGCAACCGTGGCTCTTTTATGACTCGTGGACTTCAACTGTCAGAATTCCTGAGCCAGCCATGCTGAGGGGAAAGGGAGAGGTTTCCAAGCTGAGCCATGCTGGCTCAGGAATTCTGGGAGTTGAAGTCCACGAGTCATAAAAGAGCCAAGGTTGCCTACCCCTGACCTAGGTATACAGGTAATCCTCGATTTACGACGATTCATTTAGGGACCGTTCAAAGTAACAACGGCTCTGAAAAAAGTGACTTACAACCATTTTTCACACTTAACGATTGTTGCAGCCTCCCCACGGTCACGTGATCAAAATTTGGACGCTTGGCAACTGGCTCATATTTATGACAGTTGCAGCGTACTGGGGTGTCACGCAATCCCCTTTTATGACCTTCTGACAAGCGGGGTCAATGGAGAAGCCAGATTCACTTAACAACCATGTTACTAACTTAACAATGGCAGTGATTCACTTAACAACTGCGGCAGGAAAAACTGAAAAATGGGACCACACATTCACTTAACTGTCTCACTTAGCAATGGAAATTTTGGGCTCCATTGTGATCATAAGTCAAGGACTACCTGTAATGTGTGCCAATGGACCCATGAGCACTTGGGTCACTGCCTGAAATGTCTGGGTGGTCTTTAAAGGCAGCTTGGGCCAATAGTTTAACTACCGTAGTTGGTTTCTCTCATCCCACGTCAGGCCACATTTTAGTTTAATTGTACTTATAAGGTCATTTTTACATAGATTTGCTTGGAAGTAAGTCTCAGTGACATTTGCAGGCTTACCTGATTTTAAAACTGACTTTCATGCAGCTTTACTTGATTATAAAACTGATTGGCGATGGGATACTTCTCAGAGAACAGGCGTGGATGATTGAATTGTTGGGAGTTATTGTGCAAATAGACAGGAATTCTCAACAGTCTTATGAAGCCTGATGGAAAAAGTGCCCTTATAAAAGTTGTTGGAGTGCCAGTAATTGCTTTCAGCTGGGTTTTTCTATAGGACAGCTGTTGTTATTTTTAATTGATTCCCACCCCCTTCTTATGTATTAAACCCAGCCTAAGCATTATTCCAAATTTTGCAGCTTAATAGTCTTAGTTCTTCACTGGTTTCTATTAGATCTCCCGTAGTTCCTGTTTCCAAAAGAGTTGTACAGGCAGTCCTCAACTTATGATGACAATTGAGCCCAACATTTTTGCTGCTAAGCGAGACAGTTGTTAAATGAATTTTGCCCTACTTTCTGACCTTGCTTGCCACAGTTGTTAAGTGAATCACTACAGTTGTTAAATTAGTAACAAGGTTGTTAAGTGAATCAGGCTTCCCCATTGACTTTGCTTGCTAGAAAGGTTGCAAAAGGTGATCACATGTTCCCGGGACACTGCAACCGTCATAAATTTGAGTCAGTTGCCAAGTGTCTGAATTTTGATCCAGTGACCATGGGGATGCGGCAATGGTGGGGTGAAAAATGGTTATGTCACATTTTTTAATGTTGTAATTGTGAACAGTCACTAAATGAACTGTTGTAAGTTGAGGACTACCTATAGTCATAAAAAGAAATTGGAAACAGCAATAGAAGTTCAATAGTTTCTTTTGTAGTAAAAATTCGAGCCGGACGTAATACAGCTAGACTTGCTCATGCTTCCCGTTTAATTTCTTCTCTTAAAATCCATTGCCACCTTCAACTGTCTTCAGTGTTTTATTTGCAAGGGAACACTATTAATACCCCATCACACACACGGAGCTCAAGGCTCTGTCTCTGGACATATTGAGGCCATCCAAGTTGGTCCATTTATACTTCTGTTGAGTGTGCATGCATTTAAAATATTCCCTGTCCTAATTTTACACTATAAAAAGGCTGACAAATGAGGGGGAAAGAGACATTTTTGTCCTATCTACCATCCTGGGAAGAATTATATATGGTCCAACTGATTTGGCCCAACTTTAATCAGTACCAGCTAAAAAATTATTAGTTAGTACATCACCATGTTCAGATCCCTCTAGGATTCTGCTGGCAGGGTGGAAGTAAAGGAGGAGTGGGAACTGCATTAATCCTGCCTCCCCTTGGCTGTTATTTATTTTTTTATTATCATATATTGAAATGAACTTCCTCTCAGTGAAACCATCTGCAAGGCTG